>NW_026068080.1:2556800-2557969 GCF_014885135.2 Alexandromys fortis | reverse complement strand
GCTCGGGGGGGGGGGGGGGTCGTGTTATCCCGAGACTTGAGTGAGAGTTTCCTCAGCACTGGGGGTCTTTCAGGAGGAAACTCTCCTCTTTGAAAGAATAGTCTACAAAAGATACGGTGGACCGATGGACCGTACACACTGCACTGCTGGAGGCCTGGATGCTTTTCAGGCAAGTTCTCAGTCTGTTGCTGAGCAACACTGTTCTGGGGAATGCGGTCAATGTGATGAGGTATGAAAACACCTTCATTGGAAAGGAAGAAGGAAACAAGTCTTCTTCCTTTGCAGACCAACTGTTTGTCCACATGCAAATCCAGGAGGGCTTGTAAAAAGCTAATGGAAGCCTCGCAGCGCTGTAAGATCGAGGTACATTGGTGATTCATGGGGCTGGAGCGGTGGCTCAGCAAGTAAAGGCGCTGCCGTCGGGTCTGAGGACCTGAATTCCACTCCTGGAAACCACACGGTGGAAGTAGAGATCCAGCTGTGAGGGTTGTCCTCTGACCTCCACACGGGCACACCCAGACACACACAAAACAAACAAACCAGAATGCTGAGGAGACCTGGTTAGGAACATTTGCTTCTCTTGCAGAGGACCTGGATTTAGTTCCTAGTTCTCAAATGGCAGCTCACAGCTGCCTTAACGTCAGTTCAGGGAACCGACTCCCTCTTCTGCCCTCCACAGTCACTAATGCATGGTCGCACATACGTAAATGCAGGCAAAACATTCAGACACACACACAGAGAGAGAGAGAGAGAGAGAGAGAAGTAAACCTTAAAAAATAAAATGCAAACAAATTTTAAAAATTAAGTATCACTATGTTCTAAACACTAAGCCATAAGATTATGCATACAGCCCAATTTAGAACAGAATTAAGATATGAAATGTGGATAAATCCAAAATGACGCTCAGGATCAGTGCATTCAAATGCATATGCTCTACTCTCAAAGACATAAAGCCCTACCTACCCTCTTTTTCGAAGCATGTTGTTTAAAGAAATGAAAAGCAGTAATTGTATAAATACATCTGAAAAACACATTCTCAACTCCGTGACCAAGAGAAACAAGTGAAGGTCGTTCTGAGACTGAAGAGATGGTTCGTTGGTTAATCATGTACCATGGAAGCATGAGGACCCACAGATCCACAGAACCGGGAAAAAAAATGGGAGGGGAGA
>NW_026068080.1:2486726-2556708 GCF_014885135.2 Alexandromys fortis | reverse complement strand
GGAGGGAGGGAAGGAGAAAGGAAAGGAGGGCGGGAGGAGGAAGGAGGAAGGAGGGAGAGAGGGATGGAGAAAGGAGGGAAAGGAGAGTATCTAACTACAGAACATAACCAGTGCTTAACACTTAAGGGGTTTTTTTTACATTTAATAATTTTTATTTAATTCTTTTCATATATTTTTGGCCCTGAATTTCCCTTTCCAAACTCCTCTTCCCGATTCTCCCCACCTGCCTACGCTTGATTCTTAGTTACATTGCAGGCACGCTGTTACAGAACGGGCTATCACCGGAAGATCATCTGAGCCATTAGGCCCAAAGGCTCGACTTACTCAGTGACTTCCTAGCTAAACAAACCACTTCCAGATCACACCCGGTCCCTAAACTCCCGGGTCAGTTTTGATCCCACATCGGGGAGTTCTGACTCCAGAGCCTCTGAAAGCTCGTCTCCGAGAGCGCCGGCGGTCCCGGTCATTCTAAGGCTCGTGCTCTGCCGCCATCTAGGGGCCAACTGCGCGCACTGCACAAGCTGGGTCGTTCATTCTCAATTCCCTGGCTTTCCTTTCTGTCCACCAGGTCTCTGTGACAGTGAAGTTAAGGCCACCAGGCAAAGCACTGCTGTCCTCAGAATGACCTCCGAGGGCTAGGACGCGCATTCTGGAAATGCCGGAAGCCCCAGAGTTTCTGTTTTTTGATACCACGCTGTCTGTTTTATAAGACAAGACCAGGGGTATTTAGCACCTATGTGTGGAAGAAATTGTTAAGCGCTATGGGCATCGAATAAAACATGTCTCTGTCCTTAAGGCTCTGATAACCGCATATAATATAAAACGGATATATGCTACTTCTGACACCCATGAGACCTGGAAGGCAAAGACTAAGGGTGCCCCCTCCCCCTCCCGCGCACGTGCGCACGCACACACAGGCGCCATGAGGGAGGTGTTTTTGGCTTGGGTCCTGGTGCATTTTTACACACCAGCTCATCTGGACCTCACATGACCATCCTTCAAAGGCGGAAGCTGAGAGTTTCCACAAGCAGCTTGCACACCCAGCACAGAACGAGGCAAGCAGAGAGCAGGCACTCAGACTCTGACTCCCCACTTGGGCCCACCAGGCAGTCACGTGCAGGATGCAAGCCAGCATCTCTGTCCATCTTCAGGCTGTGCCTGTCTCCTTTACTTTGGGCCACCCGCTGAGCTCTGCACACGGATGTGTGAGTCACTCCAGGAGTGCCTGTCGGACCGCATTCCACCCCCACTTCAAGTCTGAAAACAGAAGAATGACCATCCTAAGCTTTCAGTCATCTTGAGTCTTTCAAGACAGGCTACCCCTTCCCTTCATGACTTCCCAGAGGACAGCCACCCATGATGACGGGACAGCATCCTGGAATCAGCATCTCCCGAGTGCCAGATTGGTCCCCCAAGTGATGATAAACATCAGGACTTCCTCCAAGCATTCTGAAGAACCTGAATTGGGGTCAGGTGCACCATGTCTTGGCAAGAACCAGTAGCTACGCACGCCTCTTGCTCCCTGGCCCAGTTTCTCTTCTATTTAAGACTAAACTTCATGTCAGAACCTTGAGGAGAGACTTGGGGCGACACCGAACTCCTCTCTCTGTTCCTCTTCCCACGGTGGCCACAGGAATAGTCCTCCCTCCCTGGCTTCCACCATTCCATGTTGTGGAATATTCCTTTATGCAGGGTGAAGATGTGTCGCTGTGATTGGTTTAATAAAAAGATAAATGGCCAATAGCAGGGCAGGAGGTATGGGGGGGGAGCTGTGGGACACAGAGAGCACTGGGAGGAAGAAAGGGGGAGTCTCCAGCCAGACATGAAGGAGGCAAGATGGGCAGAAGAGAGTAAAGGTAACAGAGCCATGTAAGAGAATGTAGATTTTAAAATATGGGTTTATTTATGTTATAAGAGCCAGTCAGAAACAAGCCTAAGCTAAGGCTGAGTTTTCATCATTAATAAGAAGTCTCCGTGTGGTTATTTGGGAGCTGGCAGGTGGGATGGAGAAAGACTGGTTACAACTACACGTCTCTTTTTAATTGGTGTATTGTAGCAGATGGCCCTTGAGGGGCACCTTCTTGAAGCTGCTGGGACCCAGCTTTTGTCCTAAAATTCCAGTTACAAGTACACTTCTGTGCATGGTCCCAGAGCCCACACTCATCCGCACGAACCTCATCTCCTCATGACTACCAAAGATAGTTCCAGACAGGACACGTGCATTTCAAGCTTTGTCGTTCACTGAGAACAGAAGACTTGAGTTGGACAGACGGCTCTGCAGTCAATAGCATTCGCTGCCCTTGCAGAGGACCTGGGTTCTGCTGCCAGCACTCTCATTGGATGGTTTATAACCCCCTGCCGCTCCAATTCTGGCACTGTACTCCATCCTCTCTGGTCACTGACACCCACCCAGTGTGCATATGTACCTGCAGAAACTCTCACACATCCACAAAATAAAAACAAATAAGAGGAAACCATTTTTGAAACACTTGACTCTTTCACGTAGTTCTCCTAGCCTATTTCCAGATCCATGATTAGAGCTCACACCCTCCCCTGTCTTCCCAGTGCTGGGGTTATTGCTAGTGCAGCCGTTAGCTACTGGGGCAGCAACAGAACAGAGGAGAGCATTTCAAGCAGGCACTCAAGAGCAGAATTACACAGAGAGGCGTCACTGGCCCCCAAAGCGCTCAGAACTCTTATTCTACTACAAGGAGCAACTCCTTACCAAGTCAGTAAATGTTAACCCCCCTGGCACAAAGGTTTCCTGATCATTTTCTCAGGTGAGTTTCCATCAGTGGAGGTCTTTTTTTCCCCATCTTTCTCCTGACATCCCTAACCTGAAGTTCTCTGCCCCTCCCCCTCCCTTCTACCTTCTAACTCCAGGGCATTGACTTTTTTCTGCCAAGCTCTGTATGCTTGAGCTAGCAAGCCACGTTGAACATAACCTTTGCCCGTTGTTTGAGATGGTGTGCTCTTTTCTTCTGAGCAAAACACTTATAGACCACAGAGAAACTCCCTGTGTTATCTCCTGGGGGAGTCGCTTCTCATGGGATAAACCCAAGCATTAGTTTGCCAAGAGCGAGCCTCTACCTGGGCGGAAGATGGTGTCCTAGTTTCTTTGCCTGTGATAAATACCCTGACAAAAGCACCTGAGGAGAAGCAGATACTTTTAGACTCAGAGGTTAAGGCGCAATCCATCCAGGTGGGGGATTAAGGCAGAAACTTGCAGCAGCTGGTCACACTGTGGCCCCAACCTGAAAGCAAAGAGCTTGAAGGCAGGCATTCATCTCGGCTAGATGTCTCTTTTTATTACAGTATCCCAAGCCCAGGGATTGGTGCTGCCCCCTTTTAGACTGTATTTTTTAACACATTAAAGATAACCCCTTGTAGGCATGGCCAGAAGACCAGAATCTACAGGATAACTTTAGATTATGGGGAGTTGGTAATCAATGCTACAGATCACAGATGGGAGAGAACAAGGCAAGTGAAGGGCACTCTTTGGTTACAGGACATTGAGAAGTGAGCCACCTACTTTCAAAGCTACCAGAAGGTTCTATGGAGGCCACTGTGATAGACTGTCCCTAACAATCTTTCTCCACTACGGATTTGGGATGCTATACTGTGGGCCTGCCAGGCAAGATGAGCCTGCTGGTGCCGCAGCGGCACGGCTGTGTGAGAGAAACCAACTACTTTCCAATTGGATTGTGTTCCATTCCCAGGAATTCGTATGTGGTACTATGAAAATGAATGAAATTTATGCCCTGGCAATGCTGAAGCAGGCATGGGCAGCCCTTATACTGCGGTTCTATTGAACTCGTCCATATTGGGTTTCAGGGTCTAAGTTGATGAGGAGAATGACCAGGTCTCTTCCTCAAGAGGGCACCAGATCTCATTACAGATGGTTGTGAGCCACTTTGTGGTTGCTGGGAATTGAACTCAGGACCTTTAGAAGAACAAGCAGTGCTCTTAACCACTGAGCCATCTCAAGCCTGTAACTAGGGGGAGGACTGACCTTAATGCAGAAACTACATTTAGCGGTTTATTGCTAAATGAACATCATTTAATTTCCTTTCTGTCAAATTTCCTTTCTAACATTTATGTTTAAGCCCATAGATGGGTGCCGCTGCCTGCTTTGGCAGCGGGAGGTGGCTCTTGTCGAGACCCACAACTGGTCAAATTACTAAATCAAGTAGATTGTTGAATACCCAGCAACAAATGGAACATCAAGTCCATGACTCAGCAAAACTGTGGGGAAAGGGGCGGAAAGAGAACATCTGGGAGAAGGGGCAGAATTGTGAAATCCTGGCCTCCGGGAATAGCACTCTTGAACAATCAGCAGCTGTGATTATCTACACAAAAGCTGCACAAGATTGGGCCAAACAACATTCCATTATGGAAAAGGAGGGGGGGAGTACATAAAGTCCCACACTTCCCTGAAAATTTACTGACAATTAGGTGTTACCTGGGTAAGGAGAGGAGTTTTCTTTTTCTTTAATTTGTTTCTTTATTTACTTGGGGGAAAGAGGAAACTGCTACAAAACACGAGTGTGCAGGTCAGAGGACACGTTTGTGGAGTCAGTTCTCTCTTTCCACCTTTATGTGTGTTCAGGTGATATACAAGTGCCCTTAACCCCTGAGCCATTTTGGCAACCAAGAGGTGCCAGTGCGCTAACCAACCCATGTTCCTGTGAGCAAACCTAATGAAACCCATTTGTTGTGGAATATTAGTTTAAGATTGTTACTTTTTTTTTTTTTGCTGTGGAATATTTGTTTAATGAGGCAAAGATGTGTCGCATTCTTATGTTGCATTTGTTTAACTCTGTAAAGCTGTGTTACTTTGCCTGCCTAAAACATGTGATTGGTCTAATCAAGAGCTGGACAGCCAATAACAAGGCAGGAGAGGGATGGGCAGGGCTGCCAGCAGAGAGCATAAATAGAAGAAGAAATCTAGGCTTGAGGAAAAGAGAAGAATAGGAAGAGCTAGGAGCAAGAAAAGGAAGAGAGGGGCTGGAGAGATGGCTCAGTGGTTAAGAGCAGTGCCTGCTCTTCCAAAGGTCCTGAGTTCAATTCCCAGCAACCACATGGTGGCTCACAACCATCTGTAATGAGGTCTGGTGCCCTCTTCTGGCCTGCAGACACACACACAGACGGAATATTGTATATACAATAAATAAATAAATAAAAAAAAAAAAGAAAGAAAGAAAGAAAGAAAGAAAGAAAGAAAGAAAGAAAGAAAGAAAGAAAGAAAGAAAGAAAGAAAAGGAGGAGAGGAGGATGCCAGGGGCCAGTCACCCAGACACACAAACAGCCACGGAGTAAGAAGGAAAGAAGAATATAGAATAAAGAAAGGTAAAAAGCCCAAAGGCAAAATGTAGTTAAAGAGAAACTGGGCAATTTTAGTTTGAGAAGCTGGCTAGAAACAAGCCAAACTAAGGCCAGGCATTTATAAATAAGAATAGGTGTCTGTGTATTTATTTGCGAACTGGGTAATGGGCCCCCAAAGAATAAAAAAAAAGACTACACCCATTGAGGTGGGGCATGGGAGAATACAGTATCCATGCAATGAGAAAAAAAATGGCCTATGATGCATCTAGGGGTTACATGAAATCATTGTGAGATGTTTATATCCAAATCTTTGTCTACTTTCTACTGAGCTCTTGGAGACCATATCTTCTTTGTTATAGACTCCATCTGATAACAAGACTTTTCTGGGTTCAATTGAGATAAAAATATCATTTTATTCAAGATAAGTATCTCTTATAAGAATAAGCAAGATGAACTTAGAGCCTGGGAAGAGAAGGGAAGACAGTAAGCAGTTATCCCACAAGCATCCTATTTCCTTTTTCATATTCCTTTCCCTGAAATTAATTTCCATTCTGACTGGGTTCCTCCAACCAGAGAAGCTGGTTACCTTGGTCCTATGGAACAATGTGTGGATAAAACCATGGTTAGTATAAGTGAAGACCTAAGAGATACTGTTTGGGGAGAGTTCTCCTCAGTTTAGTAACTTTTTTTGTTGCATGACAATAAGCAACTTACAGGGGGGGATGGTTATATTTCTGCTCACAGGTCAAGGGTACAGTCCACCATGGTGGGAGAGGCATGGTGAAAGGAGTGTGTGGCAGCTAGTCATTTGTGTTAAGTGTGTGACAGCTTGGTGCTTGTGTTGAGCGTGTGACTGCGTTGAGCGTGTGACTGCGTTGAGCGTGTGACTGCGTTGAGCGTGTGACAACTCAGTGCTTGTGTTGAGCGTGTGACTGCTGGTCTGTTGTGTTGAGCGTGTGACTGCTGGTTGCTTTTGTTGATCAGAAAATCTTTAGGAAGTGGATCCTCCCTGGAGGAAATGAGTCATTGTGAAGAGCATTGTGAAGGGGGGGGGGGCATGAAAAAGCAAAGGAGAGATGAAATTAACCACGGAGTGGAGAGGACGCTGGAGAGTTGCGAGCCACTGGTGTTACAGAACTAACAGAGGGGACCGTTTATACAGAGCAGAGCACACACATACACACACACCTTCCAGCTTGAGATTGGACCTTGAGCTCACACACACTCTTGCTATGGAGCCCTGCAAACTGTCAGCCTCATCAGAAATAAAACAAACACGGCCACTGGACTGTGAACTTGAAATCTCCAAACCTCTCGTTTAAACAGTCCCTTTCTCTTAATGAGTCGTCTGCCTTTGGTGTTGGGTTGCAGTACTGCAATGCCAGCTATTACCCCTAAAGAAGGAAGAGGAACTGAGACAGAAGCAACAATTAACCTGCAGCCATCCTAAAGAATGTGCAGACCGAGATGAGGAGGGAAAAGGGGGGTACTGTGCACTGGCCAAGGGGTCTTATTGGATAATGAATTGATCGTGGACACATCTATAGAGCTGGATGTGAGAGGTTCACTTGAGAAAAAGCAGAGGAAGGCAGACGCTCAGAGGGAAGCGTGGACAAATGGAAAGAAAACTAGGTGGCCCACTGGGTTTCCACAGCACATTCGCACAGGGCAGTGCCTGGAGAGAAGCTAGGCACCCGTGGCTGAGCCATGGTTCCCACTCAGTCTTTACTGGCAGGCACTGGCATGGATTACCAGGGAACACTCAAGCCACGGACAGGTCGACTCCCCCTCTGTGGAGTCAGCCTTTGGATTCAGACTGTGGACACAGGCTGGTTGGCCAAGAGACTATAACTGGGGCTGTTATTCAGGTCCAAGTGGGGGGCATAGGTTGGAGGAAATTATGAAACCTATATCAAAAGCTAAAGTGCCTACCACTTGATCCTGGGGGTACAGAGGAGAAACTAGGGAGTGGCTAATGCAGGTGGAGACCATAGGGTGGGAAGGATGAGTGGAGGGTGCACGTGGTGGGAGAGAGAAGGCTGTGGATCCATCTTCCTTTCCTCCTGTGAGATGGTGCTCTGTGCTCAGCGGAGAGTCTGACCTCCTCGTCCTGTTCCCGCTTCAGATGCGGGACATCTAGGACTGCGTTGCCAGCTTTCTCATTCCTGCTTAAGCACATGAGAGGAAGGATGCATCTCCTCCCAGCAGAGGGCGCACAACATCACAGAGAAGTGGGAGAGAGCAGCGCTTTCTCCCCTAGACATCTGCACGTGCATGATAAAGGCATCTTTGGGGTGAGAGGGAGACCCAAGAGGACCATCAGAACGGGAAAGCTAGGAAGACAGCTCAGTCACTAAGTGTTTGTTGTGTGAGCATGAGGGCTTGATTTCAGTGCCCAGAACCCATGTAAAAAGCCTTGTGATTATGGTGCAGAGGAGACAGAGACGGGAGGATCCTGCAGGCTTACTGGTCAACCAGCAAACAGCATAATCAGTGGGTCCAAGATAATGGGAGATCCTGTCTCAAAGGGGGAGGAAAGAAAGTCGATGACATCCTGAGGATTGTTACCTGAGGGTGGCATCTGGCTTCTAGCACATGCGCAGAGAGAGAGAGAGAGACTGCATCTGAGTCCATGCTTAGAAAAAGTGTAAGAGGATAAGATTTCAAGTGCATTCAGAGCACATTTGAATGTATATTCATATGTACATATGAATATATAATATATAGTGTGTGTGTAGTGTGTGTGTGTGTGTGAGTGAGTGTGTGTGTGATCTAGGAATAAAGAAGATAAAACTCAAATCCTCAGTCCCCAGACAAGGTCATGACTGGAGGAACATATGGGACTATATAGACGTCTTCTCTGCCCTCCATCTCTTCCTCCTGAACAAGTCATGATGGCTGTGGGCCTGCATGAAACACGTGCTTGTTAGGACAAAGGTCATTTCTGTAACTTTGACACCAGTGGGGCTCAGGTGTCAGGGCTCTGTCATGTATTGTCTGGTCATAACACTTCATAAGCCCTGGTGCGAGGTCTTCTCCAGTCCTCCACAGGTTCCTCTCACGAGCCCTCAGGCTAAGCAGCTGTGAGCCGAAGCTGGGCTTCTTCCAGCAGCAGCAGAGCCCTTGGCGCTCAGGGCTCTCCTCGTCTGTCACCCCTGTGGACGCCAGCCCTACCCTGATGCCAGAGTTTGATCAAGTAGCAAGGCATCTAGTATCTAGGTCACTTTGCCCTTTTCAAATGTTTGGGGGTTTTTTTGCAAAGGATTCTCATAGGCATTATTGTACTTACAGCCCGAGGTAAGTAAAATAAGGCAAGACACATTTCTGTCTCGGGCTAGCTAGCCACTTATGGAGGGAAAGGCTGGGTTACTTAATGCACAGAGCAAGTAAGAGGTGTATCTTCAATTGCCATCATCCACGCGCTCTTCTGAGATCCTGGACGGGAAGGTAGGGGTGAGAGGGTGGAGAGCACTAGGGAAACAGACTGTGCAGGCTGTCAGGCAGGGGGGAATGTGGGCAAGCCAGCTGTGCAAACTAAAGTGTGCAGGATGACCACACAGTGCAAATTCGGAGACCGAAATGTGTTTTCTGCATCTCTTGTGGATCTATTCTAGCTTCTTATTTCCTTGCCATTGTCTACTTTGTTTATATTGCTATCACTCTCATAATTACTCATTTATAATAATGGCTTTCTGTCGAGGAAATCCAGTTTGCCTTTTGTTTCTCTTTTCTCCACATATTTTTGATTGAGTGGAGTGGCGTGTGCCTGTCATTTCAGCACTCAGGAAACAGAGGCAGAGGCAGAAGAATCATGGGTTCAAGGCCAGGCTGAGATACCTAAGGAAACGGTGTCTCCAAAAAGCACATATACTTGAGGGGTCAAGAAAGGGCTCAGTGGTTAAGGGTACTTGCTGCTCTTGCAAAGGATCCAGGTTCAGATCCCAGCACCTCCTGAATGGTGGCTCACGATCATCTGTAACTACAGTGCCAGGGCATCTGATACATTCTTCTGGCCTCCTTAGGTCTTTCTGCAATATTAAGTTCTCCCTTGAAAGCACGTGTGTGTGTGTGTGTGTGTGTGTGTGTGTGTGTGTGTGTTTCCTGGTCCCAGGATTGCAGACTCAAAGCTGCTTCTAAGAAAACTGCCTTGACTCTCTGTGCTCCGTCTCCTTATCACTTCGCCAGCACAATGGCCTCTTCTTCATGACTTTTTGCAAAGATTAGCTCTGTTAATGAACACACAGCTCAGAGCACACAGTGTCATAATGGATGCTAGCTGTCAGCTGCGTGACTTTAACCAACAGACTGCTTGGAAACAATGGAGACCATCTCCAACTTCCCCTACATCTCCAATAGTCTTTGCGGTCACCCAAAGCAAACCTTGAGTGATTATCAATCATTTCTTGGTATTTAGATTCTTAGAAGGGACACAGAGGACACTGTTTCTAGCAGTGTCCTGGTGTCCCTTTGCACTTCCCTGTCCCCCTTCCCCGTACTCCATCCCTGGCTTGCATTCACCAAAGGGCAGGGAAAGCTGGGGACTGAGCAGGTGAGCCGACTCCCAGGTCCTGTACTGAGAGCCAGGTTTTCTACATACACTCCTGCTTAGGAGCAAGATGGGGGCTGAACCCCATCACAGCCAATGGGAGAAGAGCCAGCTCTGCCTCTCCTAAGAGAACGCATGCTACGGAGCCTTGCCAGCCTTGCCTGCGGATGGGGCCTTGGCTCGGAGCAGTGCAAGGCTTAACCACAAGTTCAAGGCGAGGCATGTCACAGACTTCCTAGCTCGCCCCTCATATTTTCTCCCGTCCTCCTTGAGCTTTTATGCATGTGTCTAGAACAGCTGTTCTCAACCAGTGAGTCACGACCCCATGGGGGTTGCGTATCAAATATTTACATTACAATTCATAACAGTAGCAGAATTACAGTCACGATGTAGCAACAAAATAATTTTATGGTTGTGGGGGGGGGTAGGGGGCAGCCAGCCCAACATGAAGAACTGTATTAAAGGGTCACAGCATCAGGGAGATGGAGAACCACTAGTGTAGAGTGAAATCTACCAACAGGAACACAGTTGCCTGGACTTAACCATGCCACTAGCTACCTGGCCCATCTCTAGACCAGCCTCCTCCAGCATGCCCCCTCGCCACGTTAAGAGTGGCTGACAGTGGATGAGACGCTCCCAGCCACAGCCTGGAGCACAGCTCAGTATCTGGATCACTTTCAGTCCCTGTCCAAGTAGATCCGCACCTCTTAGTGCCTGAAGGGGCTTCTGTGGGGCCTATCCTGCACAGAGCAGTCTCCTGAGGGGCTGAGTGGCCTTGTGAGCTAGAGCCCACAGGCCCTTCTTGGTGTGAGTGGAGTCTGGGAGATGACGGGATGGAGCTGGGCTCTTCATTATCCCCACACAGGTCCCTCATGTTGAAGACTTCCCGCTCCCCTTTCTCACATTTGTTAGGCAGCCCCACATACTCGACACTGGCTCCCAGGAGAACCCAAGCCTTTCGTTCTGGAACCACCATCTCAATTAAAGACCATTTCACTCTTAACTATAGTCAGTGTTGTGACTGATTTTTGTAGTTCACTGGGAGTGTTTAAGGGTTCCAAGCAGGTGCCTTGATCTCATCTCTTTCCTTGTAATAACACTGTCTTTTTCTTTTCACTGATATTTTCTTGAAGGGAGGACCTCATGACGTCACCCAGTCTTGCCTCAGCCTCCTGAGTGTTTGACATTTATCCTAATGAACCATCAGGCTGGGCTTGTATGATTCTGAATTTTACCTCATATCCAGTTTAGATGATGATGATGTTACAAGGTGTTATGGGGCCCAGGGGTAAACCAGCCCTATCATAGGATGTTCCAGGGCGCCCAAAGCACGCTCCTTCTTCAGCCAGAGCCAATGCGACCTGAAGCACGGAACTGAGAGCCCAGCATGCCTCTCACCCTTACCAGCATCCTCCACCCTGGGCTGAGGGTAGAAGCCTAGGTCTCACTCTTCGTTTTTACATCGCCTCCCCTGAGGTGTCAGGACACACTAGGCGGTCTTCTTTCTCTCCTCCCCCCCCCCCAACTAATTGGAAGATTTCTCATAAAAACATTGGAAGGAAGCCCAGCGCCTACCCAGAACACCTGCCTCAGCTCATGTGGCCCCACCTGGATCCCAAGCTTGCACTTGGCGTGGCACTCCTGGATGCTCAGGTCCTCCTCTCCAGGATGGGGTTTCAGACACTGATCCTCAGCCTCCGTGGCCCTCGGCCCCCAGATGTGGCATTGTCTTGGATGAGACCTCATCCTGCCACCAGGGTTTCCATAGCAACCTGTGGCATGGGGGTAAGCACTCAGGAGCTGGTCCACGGCCTGAATCTAAGCCACGCCCTGAGCTTCCCCATGAGTAACTTCAGAGAGGAAGCAGGTACACTGTAAGGGTCTCAATACAGACAACGCCTCTGAAACAACCACATTCTGCTTTATTGGGTGTTCAGTGGTAATATAACACAGACTTCTTCTTAAGGAATAATAAACACGAGACTTGTATTTTTACCATAATTATTTTGCCATTAAGACAGCGGTTACAAAAAAATAAAACAAAAAAATTTTTTTTTGAAAAAAAAAAAAAAAACCGAAGTACCTTCCTGGCTACACACATGATCAGCTTTAGCACTGAAAGGTCCCCCCCCCTCATGGGTCACAATCACAAGTTCAAGGGTTAAAAACCATCTAGCAGTAAATCCTACATTGATTTAGAGCATCAAGTCACTGCAGTTATTCAGTTCTGAGACACTGTGCTGACTTATCTTAGCATTTACATTGGACATTCATTTAACAGACACAGAGAGCGAGCCGACGGGCAAACATGCTTACACGGACTGCGGGAATCTTCAGGTTTGAAACTGTTTGGTTTGGTTTGGTTTTTAAGAAAATGATCTAAAAGCAACCGACAGGGCCACGGCCCCGAACAAGAAACAGCAGGAAGACGGTGAGAATTGAAGAGCTGCGAGGGTTTCTCAGAACCCAAACAAACGAACAGAAAGGTGGTTTCCAACTTGTTCAAATTTCCTCTCTAAGTGCAGGTAACGGGGGCGGGAGAAAAGCAAATATATTAAGTCAACCAATGTTTAAAAGTGCCGGTTACCTTTAAAAACAACAAAAGTTAACAACAAACCAAAACCCCAACCAATAACCCCAAAGGCAAAATGTGTGGACACTCGAAGCGTCACTGTGTTCTGAGGCCCTCACATACACAGCAGACTGGATTCGTAAAGGGCCTGTGGACCTAACACTGCTCACACGGACCTGGAAACACGTTTGGAAGGAAGTATGACAGAAGTCGGCAAATACAGAAAGAAGCCAGCTAGTGAAAAAGCTGTCACTGCGACAGGAAGAGGAAGGGTGACAGACATGAGGTGACAATGGTCTCTAAGTGGGTCATGCATTCAATCCGTAGTTTTCTTCCCATGAGATACTGTTTCCTAAGACAGGCTTTTTCCTCTTGTAAAACAGGCTTGAAGTCTAACTATTCCCCCCAAGATTTCCACCCTTAGAAGGGCTTCCCACATCATGTTAGACTTTTTGAAATAACTGGACAGAAAAAGAAATGTTCCCTCCTGCACACACACACACACACACACACACACACACACACACGCATGCATGCACACACTGAAGAGACCTAGGGTTCGAGAATTCTCAGCTTTTCCTGGGAAAAACTGGGAAGGGTTCCTCCACAGAGACACTGGCCCCAGCTTGGTTGGTTCCTCCACAGAGACACTTGGCCTCAGCTTGGTAGGGTCATATGAGCTTGAGAACTGGATTTACAGATTTGACCAGGACCCCTGTCACTTCTGCGGCCTAATTCTTCTTCACGTTTCCGCACATGTGACTCTGCTCTGGGCCCACACATGACAATATTGGTATCGTAATCCAGGTCACCCCTGTGTCTGGCAAGCCTCAAACTCAGACACCTCCTAGTGATGGGAACTGGGTAGCACCAATCTTAACAGAAACCTGGACCGCACAAAACTATGGCCGTGGGTACAAAACTAGGTAGGGTCCTCCCAGGCTGTGCCTGCGGCCAAATCGCAATGCCCGGCTTTAAGGGCAGGCCAAGGGGTAAGGAGAAAAAAACACTGTCGGGGAAACGCAAAGCAATCACAATCTCTCCGTGAGTGCAGGAGAAAAAGCCAGAACAGACAGAAGTTGTGGGAAAAGGGTGAGGAGAACCCTCAAAAGGTCTAATCCGCCGCAAAATCTAGGTCAATGAAGAAAACTCGCCTCTTCACAACAGCTGACCCGGAAGAGTAAGGGATGGCAATGGAGATGCGTGGAGCTTCTCCAGAGGGGCAGCAGCAGCCTGCCAACCTCGGATCTGCGCTATGGTTACATAATTGCATCATTAGGATGTCCAGTTCAAGACCCGTGGATTAATATTGAATCAGGCTTTCAATTTAGTATTAAAAAAAAAACCCTCCCTTATCCCTCCCCATCCCATCCCTCCCCAGCCCCACAAAGAAAACCCTTTTTTAAAAAATATTTTAAAAGAAAAGAAGGCAGCTCAGGGCAATTCACTATATCTTCCCAGGACAGGAAGGTGCTAACCACACAGCCGAGGGTGTGGTGGGGCACCCTCGCTGGGATCTGCTTGGTGGTGTGTGTCTGCGTGTGAGATGCAGCTCCGTGTGGGGTGGGTGACTAGGCTTGGGTGTGGTGTTCACAACTGTGTAGGGGCTTGGGTGAGCGAATTCAGAAACTCCAAGGGGAGACCGAGTGTGGGGGGCCCAAGAGGAAGCCCCAGGAACTGGCTGCCCACAGCAACTATCACAGGCTCTTTAAAATAAAAAAAAAAAAATGGAAGGAAGGAAGTCTCAGAATGTCCTCAGGTGTCCCATCCCCCGTCCCCATGTGGCCTGCAGGCCCAGGGGCTTTAGCCCAGGCTGGTGATGTTGGCACGGCCACCAGGGGGCGCCACGATGCGCTGGGTGGTGCGGCGGGGAATGTTGTCGTCAATCTGAGCACCTAGGAAAAAGTTAAAACAAAGGTGAAATCAAATCAGACTCCTGAGGTCTGCTCAGGTACACTCCTGGGGGAAAAACTGAACCAAGCACACACAACCTTACCCCTTCTCCCAAACCTCACTAAAGGTTCAAACTACAGGAAGTAGAGTGGACCCCCATTCAGCCCACAGGTCATACTTGGTGCAAGCGATATCTTCCGGGGAAAGCAGTTAGATTCAAGGTCCTAGTGAGTACGGCTCTTTGAGGACCCACGGCTCTTCACTCAGGAAGAGTACAAATGGTCCGGGTCAAGAATGCTGGATCTGAAGCTCCCAAACCCAAAATGCCCTAAACTCTAAAAGCACTTGAGAGCTGACATGATGTAACAGTGGAAAATTCCACACCTGACCTGCTAGGACGGACTGTAGTCAAACCTGGCATATTAAAAACATTGTATGAAATCCCCTTCAAGACTTTGTCACGTATATATGAAACACAGATGCACTGTGTGTTTGTTTCATAGGAAGGGGTGGGGTCCATGCACATAAGTGCAGTGCCTGAGGAGGCCAGCAGAGGGCACTGGATCTCCTGGAGATGGAGTTACAAGTGGTTGCAAGCCACCTGAGCATGGTCGCTAGGAACAAACTTGGGTCCCCCACAAGATCAGAGTTTACTCTTAACTGCTGAGCCATCTGCCCTGCCCACATGTTATGTTTGGGTCTGGGTCTTAGTCACAAAATATTTCATTATCTACATGATACTTTTCTAATTTGAAAAATGCAAGCATTTCTTCCACAGAAAGGTCTGGCAACCTGCGCCATCTAGGTAAATAACATGGCGATAGATAGGCCTTGTGACGGATCTCATACTTTAGGGACAAAACTGTGGCTTAAGGGCCTGTCTCCCAAACCAAAACACCTCGAAGAGTCCCGAAAGTGGGAAATTCCTCATCCACCAGTAACACAAAAGGTATGTTCTAAAACCCAGCAGATGTGGCAAGAAAAGGGAGTGTGTGTAATAAACCGTGCTGTTGACAGGCCACGGGACGTGGATGTCTGTCTAAGCTTAGGAAGCTGGGGGAACGGAAGGCCCCATCGTGGGCCAGAAGAAAGAGGGGAAGGAAGTTTCCGAGACAGAAAGTCTACTTTTCTGTCACCAAGAGGATTGTCACAGGTTTTACCCCTGCAGATGGGTCACACATGTCCAGTGGCTTTGCCGTGGGCAACTAACATGAGTTAACTCAGTGGATGTCACAGCAGGCCCACAGGGAGCAGGTGCTGAGACTCACCACACAGGTGAGGGCTGAGGCACAAAAGGTCTGAGTGAGGCAGGCTGCAGAGAGTCCAGGCTCCACAGTCATCTGCCACAGTCCCTCTTTAACAATGGACGTGACAGACCAGAAACTGTCCCTTCGGTCTCAAAGGGTGTCTCAGCATCCCACGGCACAAAATCTGATCTGAAGACTCTGAAGCCCAGTTCGTCATTGACAGACTCACGTCTGGTGGCTGGAGCGCTCCCCATCGGGGAAAGAACGAGACGGCTGTTACTTGCATTTTCTGTGAAGTCCCAGACTGGCTCTACAGAACCTACTACAAAACCTACTGGCTCTACAGAACCTACCCAGAACCGCCCAGCCCTGGCCGTACCAGACAAGCTGAATCCAGACTGGTGCAGGTTCCGAACAGGTGGTGCCTGCTGCTTGGCAGGGGACGTCTTAGCCGATGAGGCAGGAGTGACCGTCTTGGGTGTCACAGACACCTCGCACACAGGTCCGTCATACAGGCCACGAGGGACACCTCTCAGCTCGGCCAGCTGAAACACACAATCACCCCACAATCCGTGTCACATTCACAGAGGACATCTTCCCCGAACCCTCCCAGTGCGATGGAACAGCAGCTGAGACAGGCCAGGGATGCCTGGAGATTAAGGGACAGACCAGGGATGCCTGGGAACTAGGAGACAGACCAGGGATGCCCGTGGAGCCCCCCACCCCATGGACAAGTACAATAGGCACAGATACGCAACCAGCCCCTGAAGTTCCAGGCCAAAGCCCTCCCTCCCAAGGTGGGTCCCCAACGGGTTACTCTGCTGGTTTCTTACAATTCTTTCCCACCCGATCACATCATCTTTGAACCCTTCAAGAAGCCCCTGATCACACTGTGAAGACGGTCTGGGGTCATTTTCAAGGTCAAACTGTCTAGCTCTCTAATCTCACTCTTCTTTTACTTCCCTAACAGCTTCACCCCTTCCCCACCTCCGTTCCGGAGTGCTAACCACGCCCTGAACACACTGTCGGATTTCCACCCATCGCATCCCATCTTCCTAGGGTTCTTTGGCTCGGGAAACTCTTATGTAAACTTCAAAACCCAAACGTATTCTTCCACAGCATCCTCCTCCGTGATTCTGCAGCAGGGGTTCCCTCCTCTGGGTCTTTACCCCACACTCATCGTCAGAGCTGTGGTCATCCTTGCCTCCTCTACCAGCAGGTTACGTTTCGGGATGAAAACGTCAAGTTGTCTTTACCTTTCTGTCCCCCGTCTCAGTATTCTGACTCACGGTACTTAGTGAATGCTTGCGGCATTAAACTCAATCCGAGATGTTTAAAAGTTAGCCTGGTCACTCACCCTGCTCCTTGCCTTGATGCGCTTGTACACGAAGTCAGGGAAGGGCTTCCGGGGGATGTAGCGTCCTGAGCCTTCGGTGACGTGGAGCGTGCCATCCTCCAAGACGATCTTGCCCTGGCTGATGACTACCAGGGGGGAGCCACGGCACTCCATGCCTTCAAAGATGTTGTACTCAAGAGCCTGGGGGTAGAGGAGGACGGCCACCATCAGAGCAAGCCCTGTCCCGGACTGAATCAGGCTGATGAAGCTCACTGGTATACCCCAGAGATGGAGCCTGTCCCCATTAGCCACCCCGGGGACACTCACTTTCTGTCTATAATATGGACTCAACTCACTTCCACCTCCAAATGTGAGAGAAAAACAAACATGTAATAACATGGACAGTGTGTGCGTGTGTGTGTGTGTGTGTGTCTGTGTGTGTGTGTGCTCACATGCGCACATATGCCTGTAAATGCTTTACAAATTAAATTATTCCAGCTGGATCTTGTGGGCAGACCTATGAACCAGATGCTCGGGATTCGGGGGCAGCAAGTTCACACACAAGTCGAGGCCCTGCCTGAGCTACAGTGCGTTCAAGGCTGTTTTAATGGAGTGGAGATGTAGCTTAGTGACAGAACGGACTTAGTGGTAGAACCCTTGGAATGCACAGGGCCCTGGGTTCAGTCCCCAGTGCAATTTAAAAAGAAGGGAAATGAGAAACAGAATGGGGAGGAAAGGAAAGGGCTCTTCATTAGCGGAGACCGTGTCCACCAACTCTCCCCAGCGCAGGCAGACTTCCCAAGGCTCGCCTCTGAACAAGGTCCAGCTGAACCACAAAATGAGGCGTGTTTCCTACAGCCTTGCCTGGATGACAAGCCTATAAGGAGCTTAAGGTTCAATCACAGTCCTCCACAGTATAGACTGGTGGCATGTAAGACATGTAAAAGCCTGTGAGGGTGGAGGTTTAGAGTCCTCAGTGACCCACAGGTGTTTGGGGGCTCACGTCATTGAGACTGAAAACCGGCAGTCTGGCGCCCCCTCCTGGGAAACGGGTGGGAGGTTTTCCTGGAGGGTTTATAGTCCTCAATGACCCACAGGTTTTTGGGGGCTCATAGCCTTGAGAGTGGAGACAGGCAGTCTGGCGCCCCCTCCTGGGAAACGGGTGGGAAGCTTTCCTGTGCGTTTGCCAGCGAAGCCCCGGAAAACAAGAGGCTTTGAGCTGAGAGCCATGTCCACAGTTCTCGGAGTTCTGGCTCAGCACTGGCAGGAGGCCTACAGCTCTTTCCACACGGCTGTCCGAGGGAACAAATGGCTGCAGCTGGAGGTTAGCATGTGTCACAGAGCAGATGTGCTTCTGGGGAAACTCAGGCCAAGGGAATAAAAAACGCTAGCGGATCCGTGTTGAGGGCGGGGCCGCACCGCCCAGGTCAAAGGCCGCTTCTGCTTGTGCAGTGCCCGCAGAGTACAGAGAAAGGCCACAATGACATAGCAGCATGTGTCCCATGTGGCAAAGCCACACTGCTTGGTAGAGCCAGTGACAGCTCTCAGCACTGTGCAGAGGCTCCACAGAGAAACGTGGGGTGTTGCCGTAAACAAAAGTGGAGGGGCAGGGCTTCAGGCAAGAGGCTTTAAAGATGGATTCCATGATTCCGGGGGACACCATAGCTCACAGCGACCCCCTGAACAGGATGCTTGTCCCTGAAATCAGAGTTGGCTGTGCAGGCGCAGTAGCCTAGGGGAAGCCAGATGCTCCAGGGGGTACCCTAGGTCCTGCGGTTTATCACTATGGAAGTGCCACCCACGGCATTCTCAGCTCAAGGCTGTCTGACCCCCACAGGCAGTGAGATTTAAACCCCAAGCCAGCATGAGTGCCAGCTTCCAGTTCAGAACCTCAGGTGGGACCTTCTTCCCCACCCCCACCCTTAAGGGCCTGGGAGAAGCATGGTGGGCTTTCCCACACCACCTCTCCAAGGACTGGCCCACATCTTCCTGATCCCATACAAAGGTCATGCCGGTCCTAACTAGTGCCCTCATCTTGGGTGCTTTCCTGCATCGTGGTACAGAAACTAAAGATGTATCTCACCATCGGTATTTGTCTTGTGCATGGCAAAAGGCAGGCGCTGGATAACAGTGGTCCATGTCACTTACGCCCTGCCTTAGAACTTTTAGGTTTCCTCCCACGCCACCCTCCCGAGGCTTATATGACGACAATGACGCAATAAAGGATCTTTGTGTGTAGAGCAAGGTGGGAGAGTCCTGTCTCCTCTGACATGACTTTGGGGAGCGTGGGAGGGTGGTCTAAGATCAAGGTGCTGTCTCCCTCGCTCCCATCCCTTCCTAATTTGTGATTCATCTCCCTTAGCTGCTTCTCTGCCACACCTAACCTATGAAAGGAGAAATTTCACAAAAGCCCCAGTCTCCTGTCCTGCACTCGGTCTCCACACACACAGGTCCCAGGTACCCGAACATGAACAATGTACGCACCGGGGCTAGTGGACTAACAAGGAGGTGATGTGAAGGCTTCTGTAGCCACCCCCCCCCTTTAAAATACCGAGGGAAGCAGGACCATGACTCTACCAAGTCAATGGTTCTCATCCTTCCTGATGCTGCGACCCTTTAATACAATTCTTCATGTTATGATGATCCCAACCATAAAATTATTTTATTGCTACCTCATAACTGTAATTTTACTACTATTATGAATCATAATGTAAATATCTGTGTTTTCCAATGGTCTTAGCGAACCCTTGTGAAAGGGTTGTTTGATTCCCCCAAAGGGGTTGAGACCCACAGGTTAAGAACCCACTGCTCTGAGTGATTTAAGCCTGGCATGGGACCCCAGACCTCATGTCATCCTTTGAGATGGGAGGCTGTGCCACCACCAAGCGTGGGCATTTTTAACGTCATAGGATTTCCCAAAAATTACAGAGCACATTGGAATCTTGGAAAATCTAATGGAGGCTTAGCAATAGGGTTATGGATAAGTTAGATTTTCCACACTGAAGCCAGACCTGGAGTCTGTTGTTTGTGCTTCACCAGATGAGCAATGCCATCTGGCATCCTTAATGCCAGCCCCTGAAGCCGGAGAAGGCAATGAGACATTTGGGAAGGGCCACATCTCTTCAGAAACATCAGGGCAAGGATACTGCCCTAAAGGTTCAGATAAAAGCGTCAGTCGGCAGCAACTGTCTTCCCGAACCTTCATGCCTCCCTGTTTTCTGTCTAAGCAGAGAGGTCCTGATGCCAACTACCTGCCCAGTCACGTGTGTCTTTAATGGGCCTTGGCCGTCCCTTTTATTCCCTCTGGAGAGGGCACTCCACTAAAGAGGACAGCACTTTCTCCACCCCTCCCCGCCATGGCGCTGTGCATGCAGTCTGGTGGGGGAAGGGTGCCAAAAAAATGAAGGCTTCTAACTCTGGCTCGACCGCAAGATCGCTATGTAACATTAGACCTGTCACTGAAGCTCTCTGCACCTCTCCTTGATTTATCTCCCCACTTGGGATAATCACACCAGACCCTGCAGTGAGAGGGTCAAATGAAAAGAGCAGGCACGCAAAATGATACACACGCGTACGAAAGGTTCACCCTCAGGACGTCACTGAGGATCCCAAGATGGGATGATACAAGTTTAAGCGGGCGCGGCACCAAGGCTAACGCCGAACCAGCAAGGCAAGACCAGCCATAAACATGCAGTCCAGCAGTCTGCCCATGAAGCGCCCACCATCTCAGTACCCACAGGGGCCACAGAAGCTGGCACTGAGCCCAGCCAAACCCTTCAGCCCAAGAGAGAGGATTTAGACTGGCGGAAAGCCCAGACCTGTCTCAGAAATGCCTGGACCTGCCCTACGCCGTTACGGCACTTGGGGCCGACCATCCTTGTGGTTTCAGGCCCACGGAAAGGAGCAGCAGGGATTGTGCTCCCTGTGGCACCTGCTGGTCACTTAGAACCTCACTCAGAGATCCGTTCCACTCATTAAGAACTCACTTCCAGCCAGGCGGTGGTGGCGCACACCTTTAATCCCAGCACTCGGGAGGCAGAGGCAGGCGGATCTCTGTGGGTTCCAGGCCAGCCTGGTCTATAAAGCAAGTTCCAGGACAGGCTTCAAAGCTCCAGAGAAACCAGTCTTAAAAGCAAAACAAAACAAAACAAAAAACAAACAACAAACTCACTTCCACACCTGACTCCAGATGGGACACAGTGACACAGCGCCTACACCCAAGGCTAGGTGAATGCATGGAAGAGGGGACAGTGTAAGAGCCAGATTTTAGCATTACACAATAAGGTTGTCTGCCCTAGATCGCACTGCTCTGCCGGATGGAGGAGAGGTTCCCAGAGAGCTATAGGCATTCAGTGACCGCTGAGACGGGGAGGGAGAAGCATCCTTTCTTCAGGGGTTAGCTTCTGGGGAGTTACCCAAGTCTAAGCGGTTAGCTCGAAATGCACGTATACATGGACAACACTGACTAGACTCTGTATCACTGGTGTGTGTGTGTGTGTGTGTGTGTGTGTGTGTGTGTACATAGTTAACTACAGAAGAGGAGGGCATGAGTTTGAGACAGCTCTGTGGCAAGACAACAGAACTAATGCATCAAACTCTTCAACAACAACCATACACACAAACAACAACAACAACCATACACACAAACAGTTCCTGTAAGAAGGGGGAAAACAACTCATGACAAGATCCAAGTGAGCTGGATTTTAGAGAATTGTGGATTTGAGGTTTTTAGATTAGAGATGCCCAGCTATCCACATTCATGCAAACATCTGAGAACCTGAAAATTTATGAAATCCAAATGCCTCTGATTCCAAGCATTTTGGGTAAGCGCTACTGAAACTCTATTATCTTTATCTGCCTTCTTGGGGAACAAGTTGAACAGAATCCCAACAAATGGTGTCTCTAGGGTCTGGGGAGCTAGGTCAGAGGTTAAGAGCACTTGCTGTTATCGCAAGAGATCTGAAAGTTCAGTTCCCAGCACCCACACTGGGCGGTTCATTAGCACACTTAACTCCCGGTCCAGGGATCTGGTGCCCTCTTCTGGCCTCTGCAGGCACTGCACATGGATAACTTGCAGACACTTTCAGAATACTGCCGCACGCCCCCCCCCACACACACCCCCAATGATTCTCTACCCTTTGGCTATTTCTAAAGAGTTCATGTTAAAAATTTAAGTAAGTAACTTCCATGCTCCTTTATAGCTCAGCATTGTAAGAACTGTCTCTTGCTCATATGGCTAAAGCTAAATAAAATATCAAGATGGGGGAGAAAATAAGATTTGAGTAATGAGCTGGCATAGAATACTTTATTTGCTTGGTGGAATATAATATACATGTAGCCCCAGCAACAGGGAGGTTGAGACGGGAGGATGGTGAGTTTGAGGACAGTGTAGTATAGAGCATGAGACCCTGTCTCCAAAAACAGAAATTAAAGCACCCATCCAAGGTACTTCCCTTACCCACTTGGTGTTCCAAGGAACTGCTGGTATCTGATACCTCAAACTCTCACTGAGCCCCTGGTTCTCAGTTAAAACACTAGGATGCTAATGGCACATCCCCCAGCTCTGTGACCAAGAGCTTCCCCAGTTTTTAGTTATTAAACTGTGACCCCATGTCTGGATGATTTCTTCTATGAAAGGAGAGGTCAGAATTCCTTTAGGACAAGATGCATAGCTATCAATCAAACCTCAGGCCTGAGGGAAGGGGGACAGGGAAATGGAAGTGCCCAGTGGCCACCTCAGGAGTAGACACTTAACTGCTCTCTAGCTAGGTCCCTTTCAGGAAGCCCATCACAAGAGGTACTACCCAAACCAGAGCAATGGAATGATGCCTGACTTTTAGAAGCTTCTGGGGTTCTAATGTCACTCTAGGGACTCCAAATGTCTAAGGACTGAGGCCATTGCTCTGAAACATGGCCAAGAGTTGCAGTCTCGTGGAACTCAATAAAGAAAGTGTTGGTCCAACCCTGGGAAGACTAAAGTCATAGCACATCCTGGAGAAACTTCACTCCTAAGCAGCTGAGGTCCTGCTCAAATCCCTGGACTGGCCCTGTCTCTCGGTACCTGCAGCACACATGTCTAACCACGATGAGCAAGCCTTACACTGTTGTGTGTCTTGGCAGAGATGGTCTTCACACTGTCAGGGTCCCAGATGACCAAGTCCGCATCAGATCCCACTGCAATGCGACCTTTCCGGGGGTAAAGGTTGAAGACCTTGGCTGCGTTGGTGCTGGTCACAGCCACAAACTGGTTCTCATCCATCTTCCCAGTGACCTGTGGGGCACAGGACACATGCATATGTGTACACATGCATGCAAATGCACACACACACACAGGGAGGGCAGAGGTCAGAAAGCTGAAAGTGGAACACGTTCGGCAATAAAGAAACACGTGTTGACAAGCAATGCACTCTGGGATTTCCTTTTCAACAAAGACAGGCACAGGTCTGGGCTTCTAGTCAATGAGTCTCAGGCCAGCCTGTCTTTCTGGGATATACAGTAAGGGCCGATCATTTCCTGAAGTCCTTCCCTTCCAAACCTGCTCTAAACACTGGAGAACAAGGAAGAAAAAAAAATTAAATGGCCAAAAAGGCATATCAAAAAATTCATTCCACTCAGCAAAGAAATTAAATATCAAGTAAGAAAGATGCAATTTACTAAGTTAGTTGTGTATTGAGCTTCTGCTCTTGATACCCACTGAGGAGTGTCGTATGCCATGCCAAGTGCTGTAATCTTTGCAGGAGGAAGTTTAACGATATGATTTACAGTCTTTAACAGACTCCCTTTGACTTGGTGATGTCACTTCTGGAAACTTCTCATAGTTAAAGATGTACCCAAGGATATGTCTACATGGTGACTCATCTCAGTTTAAAAAAAATAGAAACAACACCAATTTTTAGTCAAAGAATTATAGAAAATTGACTGTTTGGTGTCAGGAGAAAAAGAGACCCTTATCTACCATTAAAAATCAAGTTTTCCACTGGGTATGGTGGCCACACCTTTCACCCCAGCACTAAAGAGACAGAGGAAGGTGGATCTCTGAGGTGGAGGTCAGCCTGGTCTACATTGCTAGTTTTGAGCCAACCCAGGCCTCCCAGTGAGACCCTGTCTCAGGGAAACAAGCAAGAAGATTAAAAGTATGTTTCCTGTTTTTCATGTGGGTTTAAGAACAATGACAGTTTCATGACATATTAAGAATCCCTTAATGGGCCATGAGGTAGTGTGTGTGACGTTAATGTTACCTAAAGGCCGACACATACTGTGCACACATGTGCCGGCAAAAAACTGAAGACATTCCCCAAAACGCTCACCGTCGACTAACTCTGACACAAGGTGATTTTACTCACATAATCTAAAGAATTCATTAAGAATCAGAAAACCTGTTACTATATTTTAAAACATAAAGTGAAAAAGCTTCCGAATTCCCTAGGTCAGTATCTGTCCAAAACAGGTCAAACAGAAGCCTGGAAGTTCTCCAACACACTCCCAATGGAGTGAAGTCAAAGACTGTTGACTGGGTGGGTCAGCGGGGATCGAGGAAGCTATCTCCTCATTGACGCAGGACTTAGATGTCATAGTTAGAAGGAAATGAGCTTCCAGGAACTGCCTTGGAGAAATACCATCTCACAAGTTCAAGTTTCTAGAATGTTCTCACCTGGCCAACATTAGCCCCACACCCACGGAGAGGGGAATCATCAGTCCTTACCACAGCTTTGTCCCAGATGACAGACATCCGCTCCTCTGTGCCATTGGTGCCCTCGGGAATCAAGGTGAAGTTGTCCTTCCCCACGGCCTTCTGAGCAGTGTTGAAGGTACAGTGGGCACTGCCAGTGACCTGGAGATCTCCGCTGGAAGGAAACATATGACATGAAGCTTCCTAACAGCTCAGGGTACCTCAATCTGTCTGGTGAGATATTTCCTAAGTGATGACCTGCCAACCATGCTGGCATCCTTCTGATACCTCTTCAGACCCTTTAGTTGGCTCTCAGAATAACCCAGGTTCCCATCAGGAATTTCTACCCAGGACAGAGACACAATAATCCCTTGTTCTCACTTATTAACCCCAACTCTGGTCAATAAGGGTCTAGTTTTAAACCTGTTCCCAACCACCATGCTGTCACCTACTGGGTCTATTTTGGTCTGAGGAGATCTAGAGTGTAGCTAGGAACAAGTCACCAATACTCACCAGGACAGCAAGGAGTTGAGAAAGTCTGGAGTGGTTGGGTCGGGGCTCAAGGGTGGGGAGGTGACAAAGGCAGCAGCCTTGGCCCAGTTCTTACTCCAATAATGAGAGCCATCAGTCCCCAAGCTGGCAGTGATGGGCTCACCATACACCACAGTTCCTGAGAAACAGACGCAGAAGGCTCAGTCTGACACCCCAAGAGTAAGAGACCACCCTTAGCAGACATTACTAGGTGCTCAGCACTGTAGGATGCTCTCAGCTTTCCCTCCCTGGGGATACACCCTCATCTCACAGTTGATGACACCCATGGCTGGAAGTCCAGTACCCTAGGCAGCCAAGGCCACCAAGTCAGCACACACTAAGATGCTTTGGTCTGTGGACCCAACGCTCTCTCCTGAGACAATCCTAAACACTATACATGCTACATACCCCGGATCTCCAACTCAGATGGTTTCCAACACCCAGGCCTCAGAACCATCTAGAATCTCCTTTTTTCGGATGATGGGTGGATTATCTTTACTATGCAGAAGGTGTCCTCCTTGCTCATACCTGACAGCCCTCTCTCCCACACCCTTTACCATGGTTAACTCTAGCTATAGAGCAGAAATCATAAATGAAATCACAAGGCTGAGGTATCAGGAGCAAATAGTGTCAGAATCTTCTAGAGACACCTGGATGCTTAAGTGGACACACAAGGATGCCATCAATAGCAGCCATCAGAGCCACAGCTGACTTTATGAGAATCTACAGAGTCTCTAGAAACCTGGCCTAACTTCATATGATGTCCAAGAAAGAATGTCAGCTCCCTGGATATCTAAATGGTGTCTTCTCTGTCCCTCCAGAGGAGGCCAGACAACCTAATGTCCATCCTGTATGTCTTAAATACACTCTTGAGAGGCCTCATCCCTTTCCTAGCCCATTCCAGCAGATTTTAGGTTTGGGCTTGCTGCCTCAGTTCCCCATGCAGGCTCTATGACCCTGTGACACCTGTGGCGTGTGTAGACACTCCATCTTCACAGAACAGTCTCTGAATACTATTCTCTTCCACACAACCCCTCTAAGGACCTCTCAAGTCATGCCTTCCATGTTTAAACAAAAGCAAAACAAAAAGAACTGCCTTTTCCCCAAACTTTACCTATGTCCCTCATGATTCAATGCCAAGCTTTTTTTTTTTTTTTTTTTTTTTGCCTAGCTGAGTCTGGCCTTGAACCCACTATGTCTATGGCAGAGGATGAACTTGAACTTCTTATCTTCAAGTCTGGACTCTGGAGAGCTGAGATTACAGAAGGGTGCCATCATGCCTGGCTTTTCAGCCTCCCCTTTCATGGCTCAGGCCCCACCATTCCCCTAAGCTCTGAATCCTACACCCATATTATCACCCTCTTTCAAAGTGTTGGCTTCTTGACGGTGACACCTGGATCACTTTTCTGCCTGCACACAGTAGGCATTCAACATACCTAAGGATCATCTTGCTGCCTGCATACAGTAGGTGCTTAACAAATGTGTGTCGCGCCAACCCGGTGCTCTACTGTTTCACTAATTCAAGGCCTGAAAGCTGGAACTCGCTCTCGGGTTACTCAAATCCATCCGCCTCTCCTGCCAGCACCCAGCCAAGCTTCTTTTCTCTAAACTCGCGACCCACCCTCAAGGCCAAATGCTTCTCAGTCAGGAATGTGTCTCCCTTCCTCTCCACAGTCCTCACAGAGGCTTATCACTGGATAATAGCCCACAACACCCTCTTTGCCCAGACACTCAAAACTGGCTCCAGGGAGCTGCCCCCTCCTGCCTCAGGAATGTCACAAAGAAGTGGCTGTTTAGTTAGAGGGTGTTGGGAGGCCACAAGCTGCCTCCTGTCCACACTCGGTAACAGCCTCCAGGCAGGAGGGAGGTTTCTAGAACCAAGTACAAGCATGCAGAAGGAGACCCCTGGAGGAAAGAGCCAGGAGAGGAACCCAGCAATCCTGACCTATGGGAAGCTCTCCCAATAGAAGCTTGGACAAGCACACTGGGCGCAGGCCCCCAAATGGAAAAAGACCTCCTAAAGCCAATGCCAACTGTTAGCTGTTCTTCAGGCCCCTCGTAAGGTGCAGCAGCTGAGCAGGAGCTGCACTGGCTGTTACAGGAACTTCAACAGAGCTGACGAAATCTAACTCCCAATCCAGCAAGCCCTGCCATTGACTGACCCCCTCCACACAGAGGACCACAGGCAGACCTGCGAGCCCCTGCCATCCACTGCCCCCACCTCTGTACAAAGGACCCAAAGCCAGGCCTGTGAACCCTGCTGCCCATGTCCCCACAGCCCTCGGGTATATAGGTTTTGTCACCATCAAAAGTCAGAACAGCAAAGGTGCTCGGAGGAGAAAACAACATCTCATCTGTCTGGGAAATATGTATCCCAAGGATGTCCTGGAATTCGTCGTCCTCTGTCCTGTCACTGAGTCTGCACCTCCATCCTGGCCCTGGAAATCTGACTGGGGAGCCTGCTACTAAAAACAGACAGGCTTCATTGGAGACTGGGGTGGGAGTGGTACTGTTTGACAAGGAGCTGGGTCCCCTGCCCTCTGCCCCCCTTAGCATAAGCCCTGATGTGACAATGAACTCAGCCTTTAGCCCCTAGAAAACACAGGATGGGTCAGAGCCTCCAAGGTCACTAGAGACGTGTAATTTCTTCCTTAGGCCATCAGAGAGTGGGGACTCCTGGCCAACCCAAGATGGAACCATGCAAAGACCTGGAAAGAGGAAGTCACAGATTTTTTTTAATTTTTTTTATTTAGGTGTATGTGTGTGTGCCTGCCTGTGTATGAATATGCAGATGTGAGTGTGTGTGCCAGCAGAGACTAGAAGAAAGTCTTAGCTTCCTGTGAAGTGGTTGTGAGGGGTCTAGTGTGGGTGCTGGGAACCGAACTGTCTGGTCTTCTGAGAAAGCAAGAATTCTTCACCGATGAGCCATGCCTCCAGCTTTGCTGCAATCAAACCTCCTGAGGGAGTCCAAGGTCCTTACCAGTCTTTATTTCTACATTTTAGCTGCACAAATTAGAATAGGACCCATCATATCCAAGACCTCCACCTTCAGGGGAGCGTGGTTCACACACTGCTCTCTACCTGCCCCCCTCACAGCCCCACCTCAGTGGCCCAGAGCCTTGCCATGGGCTCCTCCTCTTGCCCTATAAACTGTGTGCTGGAGGAAGCCATGGACTGGCTTCCAGAGCTCAGTCAGGCCACAGACACCAGTGAGCTGCCGTGTGCCAGCCATCATTACCACTAATAATAATAAACCACGAACGGCTTAATTGGCCTTTTTTATGCTCCTCTAAACACACTGCTGATGCTTTCTTGGCGGCCGTTTGTAGTTTCTGATTCTCTTCTCCAGGGAAAGTCTAAACTGAAGGATATGACCCCAATCCAGACTCTGGCAGGCGCACTAGTCAGGCCAGGAATGCAGGGGCCGGGCGGGTGATGTTTATTCACAACCAGCCCCGGGCTGAGCACATTCATGAAGAATAACTGCAAGCTGGGGTTGGAAAATGTTTGACAGCTCCGGGCTCCAACAGTTTGTCATTTCCCATGAACGAGAAGCAGGACAGATCCAAAGCAAGAACAATGGGAAACCACGTGTAGGGAGCCTTAAAGCTCAGCCACAGAAGCCCAGGGAAATGAGACTCAGTGGAAAGACAAACAGACAGACCCACGTTACTCTGCCTTTCTCTGGGAGTGCTCGGGCCACAGCCCCAACCAACTGCCTGTGAACTATGCAGTGAGATGCTGACAGCAAGGAAGGTTCGGATGTGTGTGCGCGTGTGCATGTGCGTGTGTGTGTGTGTGTGTGTGTGTGTGTGTGTGTGTGTGTGTAGTGTGGGAAATGCACATGGGACAGGAAGTTGCACATATAGGAGACAGTGTATCTTATTAGCCTGGAGCTCTCTAAGTAAGCTAGCCCAGCTGGCCAATGAGCCTGAGATCTGCCTCCCCAACACATTACGGTCATGAACCACCACACCGTTTTCTTTACATGAATTCTGGGAGACAAATTCAGGTTCCTGTGCGTGTTTGCCGACTCTATCTCACTAGCCCTATTTTTTTTTTTTTTGAGTCAGTACCATGCTAAAATATAGCCCAGGCTGACCTTCAACTAACAGTCCTACTTATGCCTCTTTTAGACTAGCCTTAAGGATTATCCCTCATAGTCTCACGATCACAGACTTCTCATGAGCTGAATCCCCATCCCTGTGCTGGGATCACAGGCATATACCATCCATTGGGACAGTAAACAAAATAGTCAGGATAAGTTTTCTGAAGTTCCTAGAATTGATTCTCTAATCTGAGGTAATTCAGGGGCACTCATGATTATTCTTATAGTAAAGAAAACACATGCAGTCCATGCCACAATGGCATGATGCAAACGCCACTGCGGACCCTGACCCAAATACTTCCACAAGGCAAGGCTGTGGATGCTGTATTTGATGCCACAGAACATTTTTTAAAATTAAAAGACTGCTTGGTTGCCTCTATTGGTGCTGGTCAAAATAGGTTGGAAAGAAAAAGAATGAATTTATGGATTCAAATTCCCAGGTCCAGAACTGGTGTGGGAGGCCCTTCTGTATATGTGCTGCTTTTATTGGTTATTGAATAAATAAAATGTCTTGGGCCTACACAGGGCAGAATAGAGGTAAGTGGGAGGTGGGGGGGGGGGGTACTAAACTGAATGCTGGGAGAAAGGTGGACTCAAGGGATGCCAAGTAGCCACTGCTGGGAACAGACGAGTCAAAACCTTGCCAGTAAGCCACAGCCACGTAGTGATACACAGATTAATAAATATGGGTTAGATTAAGACATAAGAGCTAACCAATAAGAAGCTAGAGCTAATAGGCCAGGCAGTGATTTAAGTAACAGTTTCTGTGTGGTTATTTCAGGGCTGAGCAGCCCGGAACAAACAGTCTCCTACAACAGGAAACCACTCTTTTCTCTACCCTGAAAGAGCCCATGTATACCTTACCTACAGAGAGCACAGGTGGCTGAACGTCAAACCCAGGATCTTATCCTACCTGGCTGAATTACAATGCAATCTGAATTCCCAGCCTCCGGGGCCACATGCTGTTCATTGACTAGGAAATGCTTCTGTCTCCACACAGCCTTCAGATTTGAGCAGCACCCTTGTCTATCACCTAGGTCTCCAGCCTGTGAGCCTTCACAATCCAGCTCGAATACAGCATGATCCAATGCCTTGAAATAAATCCTCCTCTGTCTTCCTGTCCCCTTCCACATCCTCTAGTGGGCTGTTTCTCTGACTAACAAACTCTGCTAGGATTTCATGACACTCACAATCCAACCCACCTGTCACCTCAATCTCAAGTCTGCTTCAAGATTACTACATGGTAAATTAAAGTAGACTTCATAGCTCATGTGAGCACAGGGTTTTCATGATGCCCAATAGCCTTCCCTGTTGGCCTGTAGGTCAAGAGAAGTCTTATCCTGGATTTGGGTTTAGTGTGCCTCAACAGCCAGGACTATTTGAATGTGGCTGTCCCTTGGTTCTAAGGATGGGTAAGGAAGGACAAGAAGGATGCACACAAGGTGACATCAGCAGGTACTGCCCATAAGTTACCATTTCCTTGGGGAGGGATCTGCAGCCACCCAGCGCTCCTCAACCGAGAGAAAGGTAGCCTGAAGAAGAAGTCCCCACCCTGACACTCTGGATAAATAGAGGGCAGAGGTCTGGAATCATGGCTTTAACTTCCAGCAGGCTGGATGTTTGGGAACAGCATGTTCAGTTTCTGCATCCCAATTTCTCTTCTGTGGCCTGAGTTTATTAAACCAACCACTTTCCACATTCTCCTTAAGAATAAAGCCCAAGCCATGACTTGATGGCTTAGGCCTGTAATCCCAGCTACTCAGGAGGCTGGGGCAGGAGGATTACAAATTCATGGCAAGTCTGGGCAACATAGTAAGATTTGCCCCCAAATACAAAGTAAGATGAGGTAAAAGACCACTTTTAGCTCCTGGCACTGAGGCCTGAAGTGTCACACAGGGAAAATACACAAACATCTTCATCTGGGCTTGTTGAACCACATTCCAGGTTAAACCATCATTTCATGCCTCAGGATAGAGTTCAGTGAGGTTGGTAAAGGGGTGTCCTGATGCAAGGCGCAGAATGACGGTTGCCACAGGGTCACTCAGGAAAGGCAGGCCATCACTACGCTTGGTCTAGTTTGCATACAGCTATAGCCTCTGCTCACATTTCATCCCATAGTCTCCTGTTTATCTCATTTCTCTATTTGCCCTAATGTCTCCAGCTTGGACATAGGACCAAGTGGGTCTGTGAGTAGTGGGGCTTTGGCACATGAAGAGTGGATAACTATTGTTCTAGTCCTTCCCGTAGCCTGAACCTCACAGGCTCCTTATCCTGTCCTCTAGTCTTGCCTGGTCATAAGGGCACTGATCACTCCCCTCCCGTCTTTCTGCTCCTGCCTCACCCTCCCTCCGAGGGCAGACGCTTGGGGTCAAGACTACTTTTAGCTCCTGGCACTGAGGCCTGAAGTGTCATACAGGGAAAATACACAAACATCTTCATCTGGGCTTGTTGAACCACATTCCAGGTTAAACCATCATTTCATGCCTCAGTGGCAAGAATGACTGGTTACTACTGGAGATACCTCTCCTCTCATTATCTCCTTTAAACGCAAGCATCTCTCTGTGAGGAGAGTCACAATCACGGCTGTCCCTTCGCAAGTGAGAAACAGACCTAGAGATGCTAAGTCACATGGCTGTAACACGTGTAGGGTCTGGTTCTGATCAGTGTTATTAATCCCAGGGAACAAACTCTCAAACAGCCTGCTACTGTGCCCTTGGTGTTCAAGAATATTTGTTTCAAAAGCCAGCCTACAAATCACAACCCCAGAGAAACGAGATAACAATGAGGACCCTAAGAGAGACATACATGGATCTAATCTACATGGGAAATAGAAAAAAGACAAGATCTTCTGAGTAAATTGGCAGCATGGGGACCATGGGAGAGGGTTTCAAGGGAGGGGAAAGGATGGAAGGGTAGCAGAGTAAAATATATAGTTCAATAAAAACAATATATATATACACAAATATATATGTATATATACATATATATATTTGTTTCTTATTATTCAGGCCTATGCTGAGGGTCAGGCTAGAGTTTCCACCTGAACTAATTTCCAACCCATACAGACCACAATTATTTTATCTACTAAAACAATCCCCAAGAGGAAAGGTGAGCTGGTCAAACATTAACATGGAGATTTGGAGCCTGAAGCTATACACTCAGTCATCAATCCAGTTCTGCTCTTCTCAAGCTCTGACCTTCAGAACAAAAGAAAAAAAAAAAATGAAGGCTGCTGCCCCAGGCTGCCTCCTGAGGAGGTTAGGAAGATCCAACAGGACCGCAAGAGCCTTCCCAGCCCTCTACAGTGCCAGAGCCTTCTGCTGTGGAATTCCCCAGTGACTTGGGTCTGTCGGAGAGCAACAGCTTGAATGCAAAGGCCACCCTGAGAAGAACGGTATGGGCACAGCTGGATACATGCATGGAAGGTTCTGGAACAGAAGTGGCGGAATTTCTTCCTTTTGGGACCAGGCTCAAAAGTTAACAAAAACAACATTCTGTCTGGTCCCCAAAGCAAAATGCCGGAGTGAAACTGTGTGTTTTATGAGCGATGAGTTAGTACCACAGGCTTCGGTGCTGCTGGGGAGCTGGTTGGCGACTCCACCCCAGCTGTGATCTGTCAAAAGGCTGACCCCCTCCCTCTGCCAAGGTGAGTCTGTGATGTTTCACACTTTGGACAGGGAGGCCACAATACAAAGTCATGTGAATGTTGGCCTTACCTGACTCCCTATTACTCCCCATCTTTATTATGCAGAATGATCAGTAAAACACACAAAATTAGCTGCCCACCACCCTCCCCTTTTCAGACACTGTACCCACTGTGCCCATGCTACATGGAAGGAGTGCTACCAGGAAGGGTGTTTGGTATTGGAGCTGAACACTCAGTCAACTTACAAGCGGACCTGGGTGATAAAGGACCATGGGTTCAGTCACCACCTACATGGTTTCTTCAAAAAGTAACTTGAGGCCAATGCTGAACAAATTCTGGATGCTTTTTCCAACAGGGAAGAGGGCTGCACACCTGTGATCCCAGGACTCAGGAGGTGGAGGCAGGAGGATCAGGAAGTCATGGTCATTCAATGCTATACAGTGAGTTCCAGGCCAGCCTGGGCTATGTAAGACCAAGTTTGAAAATACCAAAATGATACTGATTCTACTACTACTAAATAAGAGGCAATTCCTTCAAACAGCCAGGAGAGGGCAGGCTCTCAAAAATTAATAGCCTAGCCATTGGTCAAACGGAGTCCCAGAAAGCCCCAAAGAGTAGGGAGCTATAAACCACAAGGTTGGTCTGGAAGCCATTTGGGGGACAGGCTAACTGAGTAGCCATTGAGCAATTTCTTCCGGAGCTTGTACCAAGTCACCCACCAGTGAAAATATCCTTACAGTCCTTATTGATCCATGTGGATCACACAGCCAAGTAGGAACAGCTATACAGGCCAAACTAGACAGAGACCGAGTCAGAGAGAAAGGTGGGGGGGGGGGGGGGGGAGCACCTGAGAGGAGGGAAAACCAGATAAACGGAGATAGACAAGCTGGAAAGATCCACCAGAGGGTGGCGGGAACAAGGAAGACGGGCATCCCTTTGCAAGGCTCACTTGGGGTCAGGCTAAGGTTCCCATCAGCCAGTGCTCTTCTTCCCAGCTCTACAGGCTGGGCTAACTCCTAAGCAGAGAGCATGCCGGGTGACCAGCCAAACTCGCGGCGCTCCGCAGGTGACAGTGGAGCCTATCCATAATGTATAAGGTGCTCCATGGAAGATCCCCAGGGGGAAAGTGCTGGAAGCTACACTTAGTGAATTAGTTTCTAGGATCTGTCTCGGGAGAACCGGCTTCAGGCAGAAGGCGCCCACAGGACATTCGCAGGGAGTCCCTGGAGGCCAGTAAACATGTGTCCCGCACCAAGCTCTCTCCGTCCCCCAGTAGAAATCCCCACCCAAGGTGGAGGGAAGACACAGATTAGCATTTCCCAGAGAGGCTCTGTAGCCAGAGAAGAGTGACGTAACCTATGCAGGGTGACCAGTTTGTTTACACAGAATCACGCTGATAAATCAACGTAAACAGAGAGGGGGCTACCTGCCCACACGGCCTTGGCTTTAAATAGATACAAACAAGGCCACTGGCTGCAGAACAAAGGGAGGAAACCAGAGCTGCCCGCTCTGTTCGAGTGCAATTAGGTTAATGCTGGAACATGATAAAAGTGGCCCAGTTGGCACCAGGGTCGGAAAAAGAGCCTCTCCAGTGGGCAGGCTCCTTCCTTCCACCTGCCCACAGTGGGTCCAACAGCCCCCACGGCTCACCCTTCTTCCGTGCCTGGGCGATGACGTCAGCTGCGCTCTTGCTCATCACTTTGGTGACATACAGGGGGCAGTTGGTCTGATTGGCAATGGTGATGGAGCGGTTCACAGCTTCAGCCTCGACCTACGGGAGAGCAGAGAGCATGAAAACCCAGCCCACCCTCAAGCCCATCTTTGTCCTCATTCGCCAACAGAGACAGATGGGTCTTCCAAGAGTCTCTCCCAAAGGGCACCCAATACATAGATCCTCAGGCCCCACCTACACCCACACTAGCAACTCTGGAAGAGAACCTAGCCTAGTGGGTTGCATGCACTACACATGATTATTGGCAGGAAACGAGATATTCTGAAGAGATACTTGGGTCACTCCCTTGAGTTATCACACTACTGAAACAATGGCCCCTAAGAAATTAGAACTTCCTGAGGCGAAATTTCATGATGGGAGAAGGAAAAGGCTGAAGCTGGGTGCCTGCCAGAAGAGGAACTTGTCTCCAGGAAAGACGGCTCACGCAGTTCTGACTTGACAGAGACCCCTTCAGGACGGCCACAGCCAAGACAGCACTGGGTGGGAAGGACCACGCCATGACCCGGAAACGGCCTGGCTGTGCATGCTTCTTGCCTTCTATTTAAAAGCTGTTATTATTTTCTGCTTTTTAACTATATGTCCGTCTGTGTGTGGGTCTGTGCACTTGAGTGTTGGTCCCGTGGAGGCCGGAGGCTTTGGATCTACCCAAAGTACAGGCAGTAGTGAGCTGTGTGGTGTGGGTGCTGAGCGGTGTCCGCCCTTGTGTGTTCTCAGTCGCTAAGCTGTATCTCCCGGCTGGCCTGGAACTCCTGGTCCTGCCTCTTTGCCTCTTCATCATAGCCCCCCAAGTGTGCCGCCATGACCAACATCCTCCTGTTTAACCCTAAACTTCGTGTCAGGCCTCTGAAGATCGGCTTATGGATCGTGACTACCCTGAACCATCTTTCTCACTGCTTGCCAATGGCTTATTCTGTAATTCGCCTATTGAGGACTGCCAGTGAAGCCAAGCTTGTTAGGGCTGCCAGAGCCCAGGCTTTGTCCCTAACCCTGGTAACAATTTCACTTGCTCCCGTTCGAGAAGAACCATACATTCACAGACCCTGGCTGATCTCAGCGTGGCCATTCATTCCACTCTCGTGATCCTGAGTGAGGACATTTACTGTTTGTGACCCTGGAGCCGAGTCTGCCAGATACTTGTGAACCCGGCCAGCCTCACCCACAAAACAAAACAAGCTTCGCAGGGCTCGGGGATGAAGTAGGCAGCTGCATGTTCTCCAAGAGTGGGACTGGTCAGCCACAGCCTGGTACCGCCTTCAGCACAGATGAAGAACCACCCCCAATCAACCATCTGGCTCTTTGTATCTGATCCTCAGGGAATGGAATTTCAGATCCTGCGTCATGTCTGCTGAACACCCAACCAGGGAAGTCACCTTGTATGGAGGCCCATGTCATATGCAACAAGGCGTTGTTCACTATGTCAGACGACACCCACACAAAGCAGATCCCAAAAGGGCACTGCCAAACGCTAAGGAGACACTAGTGTAAACTCAGGCAGTTGGCGGGGGGGGGGGGGTCCTCATTCTTTCTCTACCCATCAGGCCCTGCTCCTAACGCCCTCAAAGCAGAGCTGGTACCCGCCAGATACTCAAAACTTGCTGCACAAATAAATGGTTTCATCTTATTAATGTCACTTTAAAAGCCAGGCCGCCACTTTTCACAGGAGAGAGCTGCACGCTCCTCGTTGAGTTTACTTTGCTAGGCCTGTTTCCACCTGAGCATGGTAGGGCTGGGGTCTGTCGCTGCTGCTCTAAGTGCCCGTTCCAGCAAGGGAGCCCAAGCCTCAGTCACACTCAGCTTCTGGGCATCAGTTATGTGAAGGCAGTCTACAAACCTACAGGAAGGCAAACGGCTTCAAAAAACACTCACCAAACACTCAAATGTTTCCCATTCCAGGAATGGCTGAAGGGAGCCTCCCTCTTACTCTCTGGCCTCCTTCCCCTCCCTGGAGCCTCCGGCTGGGCTGCCAGCTCGGATGTCTCTAGTGGGAAGTGTGAATGAAAGGGACTTCAAGATGCTCAACGCTTTGCAGGGACGCCAGAAACAGCCCTATTGATGTCCCCGCACAGACCCCTCACAAAGGGACAGACACACTCACTCTAAATAATGGCTGGGGCTATAGGCCTGCTGCCCTCAGTTAAAGTGGGGTGTGTAATGGCTCTAATCAAGAGGCCAAATGGGACCGGCTCCCACTAAGACTAGTGATGAAAAATCCTGGTCCCAGGGGGGTCTGTCTGGATTTGCATACACACTGTGAATGGAATTCAGACTCCATCTGGCCCCACAGAGTGGCCTGAACTTGGACAGAGGCCAGACTAAAATGCTAGCTCTCTGGAAGAAGAGGGTGATTTAAACCTCACTCTCAGTTGTCCAATCAGAACACTCCAGCCGCTGATCCGCCGCAGATACTGTTGTATGTGCACCGAGCCCTGACAGAAATCCCTTTAAATCTTGTGGAAAGAGTATAACAGCTTAAAAATAAAACCTCTTCTCATTAAGGGGAATCTCGGGCATCTGAGGTTATCGATGTGATTTCGTAGATGGAGCAGCACAAGTACCACGGGGTAATGACCCACAGCAGAGTCTGGATATGGCGGCCTCTGGACAGCCTGTCTCACCCCATCACCTGGCACAGCTTTGTCACATATCCTGAGGCCCACCTGGGACAGTCTATGTTGGCTTTGCTGGGCACATCTGAAAGTCCACTTTCTTCACAGGCCCCAGGCTCTGACAGTTGTCCCTTGCTGGCAGCCAGTCACATTCTAGCCTACACATATACTGCCTGCCTGCCTCTTTGTCACCAGCTCGCTGACAGTCCCTCTCAGAGAGGACCCAGCCCCCTCTCAGCTCTCTGCCAGGCAGGGCCAGGCACTGCCGTGATCAGAACACATGCTGACCACACTGTACCGCCTCAGACACGCGATCCCTAGAGTCCTGCCTACGTCCTCACCAGTCTCTCTTTGCCCAACGCCTTCGCTAAAAACAAGGTGAAATCCTACCAAGCTGCCCGCGTGGCAGGCTGCAAAGAGGGGCGTACGGGGAAGTTCAAACGCAAGCTGGCCACCGGGGCACTAGCGATGGGAGAGATCCTGACGCCACACAGAAGCTAAATCGTTAGTTAATGCTGTGTCCTGTGTGTTGGTGGTTTCTTCCTAAGTGGGCTGTACAGCAAGTCCACTCAGAACGGCTCCATGTTTGATTCTCTGTGTTTAACACACACACACACACACACACACACAACAGACTCAGCTTGGCAAACTGAACAGTCGTCATCCGAAGAAATGGCAAGCGTGAAGGACTTGGAGTCCTAACTCCATTCTGCCAGCCCCTCCCCCTCTCCCTCCCTCCCATCCCCCTGTCTCTGCTCCTCTGAAGCCCCTATATCTAGCCTCACCTCACGGGAATGCCACAGGGTGAAATTAGTGAGGACAACATCAAGAGCAGAGCCTGGCATAAGTTGGGCACCCCCAAATCAACTGAAAAGCCTACTCCCCCCATGCTATGGTCCTAGCCCTGCTGGCCCTCAGGGATGTCCATAACTGGTCCCTCTGCACTGTGCAGTTCTGTACGACAATGGCCAAAGAGAAGCCCCCACTTCTTTATGTTGAACTTAAACATACAAATGGGTTTAAGTTTTCTGTTTAAAGGCTCGATCACAGCGGTGGCTCCCTGATAGCGATCTCCTTCTGGGAGACACGTGGGCATCCTTCCTGCTTCCGTGCTTTGTTCTGGCAAGCTCTGGGATCTGGTGGCCCCAGCTCCTTCACAGACCACGTACCAAACATCCCTCTTCTTATCTGGTTCTGGGAACCCTTAAATGTTGAGTCTCCATCTACCCAGGTCCCTGAGAGACTTCTCTTTATCTCTAACACATCTTTGTAATCTAGAACATTCCTTACAGATCTCCCCCATCATCCTCTTCCCTTAGACTTTTCAGACGGCTATTAGAATGACCTTTACCCTTACTGAAGGACTAGCCTCTATGTGGGGGTTTGAAAAAAAAGTCCCTCAAAAGGAGGGGCACTATTGGGGGTGCGGCCTTGTTGGGGGAAGCATGTCTCTGCGGGGCGGGTTTTGAGGTCTTTTTTCGCTCAAGCTTCCCTCAGTGTGACTTTCAGCCATCTTTCTGTTGCCTGCAAGATGTAGGACTCTCAGCTCCAGCACCACATCTGCCTGCATGCCACCACACTCTCCTTCATGATAACAGACTAAACCTCTGAAACTGTAAGCAAGCCACCCCAATTAAATGTTTTACTTATGAGTTGCTGTAGTCATTGGTGTCTCTTCACAGCCATAAAAAACCCTAACTAAGACATTCTGTAAAGTACTGTAAGGTGAAAAATCTAGTGGCCAAAATGCCATCTCCTACAACATGAAGCCTACAGCCTCTGACCTAACAGACTCCAGGGTCTAGTGTGGTAACTCTGTGCTTCGTAGCCAGGGCTAACGCCGCCCACAGTTTTCAATGGTTCTGTCCCACCACGCTCCACTGACCGTGCTGCTCTGGGTGAAGGCTCCTCACGTGTGTTTCAGAGATGGAAAAGAGCTTTGTGACTCCAGCCTGTGTTTGGGGCCTGGCGGTATTGCTGGTGGGTATGCACATGCAAACACATGTGCACACATTTCTTCGAAAGACCAGTGTGCACCCAAAAAGCCCCCGCTTTCAACAGGTACTTCGCGGGGGGAGGATTAGTGCTCTGCAGAGTCCAAGAGACCCCAAGCCACACATCCCACTCCCAGATGTTCACCTCCTCCGGTCGGCTCAGCACGTGTCCCTCGGGGCCCGTGATGCCCAGATCCAGGATCCTCTGCTGTTCCTATAATGCATAAAAAGCCAACTGATGAGATGAGCCGGGTCTCAGGTGGCTGATGCTGAGAGACCTGGGCTAAAAGTCTCCCAGCAAGGACAGTGGGCCCTGTTCACGGTGTCATCCCAGACCTCAGAGAGAAGGGGCATGACACTAACCCCAGTCCCACTTGAGTAGTGGGTCTCAGCCTGTGGGGGATCATCGGATATCCTGCATACCAGACAGTTACAGTATGGCTCCCAACGGTAGCAAAATTACAGCTATGAAGGAGCAATGAAACAATTTTAAGGTTGCAGGTCACCACAACACGAGGAACTGTATTAAAGGGAGGGTCTTAGCATCAGGAAGGTTGTGAACCTTCCTTGGGGATGCTGAAAGTAGAGGCCCTCCTGGCCCACATCTGAGTATATGATGATGCCCCGGTGGGAGCTGGGTATTCAACTCCATCCAGAATATCTGTGCTGCAGGGCCGGGAGAAAGAGCCTAGAATGGGAACCAGCCACGTGCCCTGAGAACACTAGCAGATTACCAACAGAGCCCCGGGACCAGAACACCAGGCCCTCGGGATTCCCACGCTGTGTTCCGCTCCCAAAGCTGTCCTATACTGTTGAGCTTGCTTTCCTCGAGATGTAGAATATGAGAGAAGGGTCCCTTACCTCTGCAATGATGTCACCATTCTCTGCATGGACTTGAGCAATGGCACCGATATCCCGGATCACGCTCAGCACTTCATAGATCTGAGGAAGAAGAGGGAGAACTCAGAGACCAGAACCCGAATCTTCCAGGTCAAAGGAAACCCGCTTGGTGAGGGAGAAATAGCAGTCAGGCTGCTCTGGAAGGCCAGACTTAGAAATGCTCAAGGGGGCTTCTGACCACTCTGCCATTCACAGAGACAGCCCAATCACAAGGACAGGAGTGAGGGACGAGAAGCAGGGGATGACGGCTCAGTCCAGGTATGATGAGGGGCTCTCAGTGCCACCTCCAGGCCATATGGGTATCCTGAGGTCACAAGGTCGGATTTCCGAGTCTGACGGAGCATGACTCCATCAAGTCTCAAATCTCCCAGCCATGTCCCATCAACCTATGAGTGAGCTCTACACACATGGAAGAATGTTTCCCCCAGATGCCAGTGGTGACCAGACCAAACAGAACAGCAGGAGCCTGCTCAGAAAGGCTGGCTTTCTTACCTGGGAATCCGTCAGCTGGAATCGATCTTTGAAAGCCATGTACACAAGGAAGGAGTTCACCCCTGGGGACAGAGGAAGAAGAGAGGCAGACACGTGAGCTGTAGTAGACGAACCCAAACCGAACAATCAAGACGTAAGACAGTGATAGCACTGTTCACCCCTGGGTGTGCACCTGTGCCTATCTGTGTGGGAGGAGGGGGGTGTAGGGGGGCAAAAGAAGAGAAAAAGAGATGGAGATGCCGGGAGAACGACAAAGCAACCGTGCAGCCTCGTGCCTGTCATCCCAGATGCTCGGGAAGCTAAAACAGGAGGAGCACACTTTCGAGGCTTGGCTGAGCCTCAGAGTGAGCTCAAAGCAGTGTAGGACGCTTAGAGAGACTGCCTCAAAAAAATCAAAACTACAAAGGGTTGGGTACACAGCAGCGGAGTACTCGACTGGTGTAGATGAAGCCCTGGGTTTAATCTTCACCATCACAGAGTTAAAGAGGAGAAAGCATGACAGAGACAGACAGCAAATGGAAGCCAGGAACAGGATTTCTAGAAACTGTTTTCAGGGTTCTCGGGATTTCCCTATGTGGAAACTTTAAAAGTCCAACAAAATTAAAACCTGTGCTGTGAATGCATTCACACCGCAGCGCAACTCACAACAATCAGAAGGTGGGAGCACCCCACCCCACCACCCGGGGGCCATCAGTGCATGGACAGACACACTAGAGGAGGTCTCTGTGCGAGCTGGAACACCAGTCAGCCTGACAAAGGAACTCTGGCTGCGTGGGACAGTGGGCACAGCCACAGAAGTCCATCCTACCGAGTGAAATACACCAGTTATGAAAGACAGGTGCTGCAAAGCCCACGTGTAGGAGGGACAGAGCAGTCAGTGTCACACAGACAGGCAGGATAGGGATACCTGGGCTGGAAGAGAGGAGGCGGAATTACGAAGGCATTTTAGTAAGATGAAGCATTCTAGAAGTGGATAGTGGTGATGGCTTGGAGAGTGTTTTATTGCATTTATTTGCATGTGTGCATGTGTGCGTGTATGTGCGCGTGCATGTGTGCATACATGTGTGTGTGTGCTTGTGCCACGGCATGCACACGGAGGTCACAGGACAACTCATGGGGAGTCAGTTCTCTCCTTCCACCATGTGTGCACTGGGAATCAAAGTCAGGTCATCAAGCTTGGCGGCAAGTGCCTTTACCTGCTGACCCACCCCAGAGGCCCCACACTGATGGACTCAAACCAAGGTGAAGGGGGATCCCATGCAACTGTGCACTTAGAAGTGAATCAAACTGCATTTCAGGCTGGAGAGATATCTCGGAGGTTAAGAGCACTGGCTGCTCTTCTAGAGGATCCAGGTTTGGTTCCCAGCACCCACACTGTGGCTCATAACTGTCTGTAACTCCAGTCCCAGGGGATCTAATGGACTCTTCTGGCTTCTGCAGGCACCAGGCATCCACATGGTACACAGACACACATGTAAGCAAAACACTCACATATATAAAATAAATAAATGAGTAATTTTTTAAGGAGCCTATATATATATATAATTTATCACTTTTAAAAAACTTTTTTGAAAACAAGCATTTATTCTGACTTTGACAAGAAAATTACTTACAAACTTCTGACTATGAAAATTGTCTTTTCTTTGGCAAGCCATGCTGGTTTTTAGGAGACTTTTTTTTTATTAGGAAAAAAAATCCATTAGTTTGGCAAGCAGCTGTCTATCGTAGTACCTACGTTCGTGCCTCCCAAGGCACCAGACCAAACATCCCTGTCCAAGACCCACCACAATTCTAAACAATCGTCTTGACAACCTCAGAGCCTCAGAGATTAATCCAGGCCATCTGGGGAAGCTGGAAGCTGCCTGTGCTAAAGGCCTCTGGGCATCCCAGTTTTTCACTCCATGCCAGGCAACAGTTGCCAGGCAACCTGCCTAGCCTGATTTGGGATAGACTGACCCTGGGAATTGAAAGTTAAAAATCCAGCAGCATCTGGGTATTCTCAAGAAGTGAAAATGGTGCCTCGCAAGGAGCCAGAAATGCCAGAAGTGTGTTTGAAGGCTCTGGCCAGGGTCTGGTTCTGAAATGATTTTAGGGTTACCTCTTTAGAAGGGGGGAAAAAGTTACAGTAGCATTGAATGACCATTAAGAGAAAGCCATTGCCACCTAGCTGAACAAAAAGAGATCTACTTCTGGATGAAGATGAAACACTGCCTCCTCTCTTCAAAGGGAAATACCTGGTCAAGGGACCTCCCCTCTGGAAGGCAGGTTCACCTGAAGCCACGCTAAAAAGATGGGAGGAATAATTACTCCTTTAAATGAGGAAAACAAGCTTTCCTTCCTAGAATTCCAGCTCTCTAGTGTAGTGGGTTTCAGGGCCGCAGCTGTGAGGCTTCATAGTCTGCCCGATTCTCTGAATCACTCAGAAAAAAAACTAACTTTTCCTCTTTCTATCCCTCTTCAAAGTGTGCTTTCTCGACCACTTTGAGCTCTGCTGCTTCTCCAGCTCCCCTCCCCGCCTGATGGCTGCTGTCGGCCATGTAGCTGGCCTCATGCCAGCGTAACTCAAACAGCAATGATCCTTTCTCTCTTTTCTTTCTCCCTCTGCCCTCCAGGCAACTTACCTACCTTTGGGCTTTTTCCCCCCTTTTAAATTGTATTAAAATGGTCCTTGAGTGTCAAAAAACACACTGGGCTAGGGCCCTTGTGGTCAGCATAAGCTGGAGCCGAAAGCCCCCATGACTTGCTCTTTGGAGGAAGGCTTTGGGTTAGAACCAAGTACCTGCAGTGGACTTGCGAGACCTACCGTGGTCCTTCACCAGAGCCTCCATCTCCTCCTGGACACCCTTGTGCCACTCGGTGATGTCCACGTGCAGAGAGTAATCACAGCAGGACTTGCTGTCGGCCCACTCCCTCCACTGATCGAAGGCCGCCAGCAGGCTGGTCCCAGGCTCCGGAACGACATGGTCAACTGAGGAAAGAACAGACATTTGTCGTCATCACTGGAGAGTAAGGAGCAGGTGCTTACCCACTTGAACCCTGAACTGAGCCTCCTGGGTTCCCGCTGGAGACACTGATCTCTCCAACAAAGTCTCGGAATGCACTTAAGCCTGCTGAGTGCCCAATGGGGAGAAACTGCCGACAAGTGAAACCGTGCATGACCGCCTCAGATCCGATTTATCAAATCCGAGTCCCCGAGGCCTGGGGCACATTCCGAGGACAAGGAGTCCTTGTGGACAATGGCAGTGTCAGAGGGCCAGCTAGAGGAGCCAAACCCTCCTTTGTGCTGCTGAGATGCCCCAATAGACAGCCAGGCCTCGTTGAGACTGGAATGGGGCCATGAACGACGGACCTTTCCAAAACAGCCAGCAGCCCCGCTCACTCCTGGCTAGTCAGGTTTCCTTGGTGTAATTCCACTCCGTAATTTAAGGACAATCTTTCATCTTAAGAGTTTAAAACATTTTGAAGCTGAGCTTGCTGTAATATTATTACTAAGGTAGGCCGATATTTAGGACAAAGATGAACTCAGGCTGCTCAGTCTATACCCTGGATCCACTGGTGCCTCGCAGGTACCCCTGGGTAAACTACTCTGCTGCCCTAAGTCTCAGGGTTGCTTCTAAAGGGGATTGTATTACCTACGGACTTTGTTATGAAGATCACACACAGACAGAATGTCTATCAGCCTTACAATGCTCCCTGATTTGAACCCTCCAGTGCCTTCTTCTTGAACTGCAAATGTAGTTTAAAGTCACCAACAAGCTCTTCCAGAGCCTGGCTGACCTCTGCAACAGGACCCTGTGATGGCTCTGTCTTGCCCTCTGTCTCCAGCTACACGGACCATCTTTCAGCTGCTACATCGGCTGCTTCCTCGCATCCCAGGATCTTTGCACACGCCACTATCTCTCATAGGATCCCTGGAGGGCTCTTGCCCAGGCTTCCTTGATAACATTACGCTTTCTGGAACTGCTATGGCCCATCTTTTGAATACACACACACACACACACACACACACACAACAACAACAACAACAACAACAACAAAGCACTAAGATTCCAACTAAAATTAGCTGTTCAAAGTTCAACCAAATTCATGCAACAAGAAGGAAAAGGCTCAAGACTCTGGACTCCTAAAGCAATGAACTATTCTTCCAAAATGAATATTAGATTTCCTATGCCCAGAATCAAAACTTTCAGATGCAAGTACATTGTGATCGGCTTAACTTGGCTTCGTACATATTGAGATGAACATCAGATACAGCAGTTAGCCCTGCCTGATCATTATAAATTACCCAAATGTACTGAATGTCACACTGCACCCTGTAAGCCAATATCATTACTAAATGGCAATTAAAATAAATGTATTTTAAAACATGCTTCTAAATTCTTTTGACAGAATTCTTTTTTTCCAGAGCTAATTCATTGGGGAGTTCTCAGGCACCGGCACAAAGAATCAGTCTACGTAACGACAGGGTTCCACGCTACCTATTATCTAGAACATGCTGTCAACTGATGAGGGCTTTGACAGATGCTACCCTAGAAACTCCAGCAAGACAATTCCAATTTTCCCTCCCTCGTCTGTGTTTCCTATTCCACCCTACAACTCCAACAACAGCAATATCACTCTGCTAGCAGCAAGCATCCTGGGCTGTCTGTGTCTACAGCCTGCCTCACCCCTCACTCTCCTCTGTCCCTGCTCCCAGGCAGCCAGACGGACCTTGGAAGACGCTGCAGGCCCCGTGCACGTCATCAGGAAGGGCAGGCTCAACCATCCCCCCAGGGCCCAGCTAGATCTAACTCTGGCAGACGTCTCTTATCTCCATAGCACTCTCTGTCCCCGACATGGTCACCACCCACGGCCACCTTGTGGGTTTCTTACTCCTTGGATTCACCCTGTTCCTGTCCATTCTCTGCTCCCTGCTCAGGCAGGGCCCCCTCAGTGAAATCCTCTCCCTTTGCGCTTCACCAGACAGCACCACCCCATCAAGTTCATGAGACCGCCACCATCTGCACAGCCGTCTGCAATAGCTTCTGAGTAGCTCGTGCGCTCATATACTCACATATATTCACACACACTCACACATGCACTCACAGAGACACACATTGACTCAGAAACACACATAGACTCACACAAAGACATAGACACACACACTCACATATGTCTTCACTCACACAGACACACACACACCTTCACCCACACACTCAACACTCACAGAGACACACACTCACACAAACACACACATACAGAGATGCACACACTCAAAGACACACTCACTTATACTCACAGAGACACACACTCACACTCAGAGACACACACTCACAGAGACACATAAACACTCAGAGACACACTCAGAGACACACACTCACACAGATATATACACATTCAGAGACACACAGGCACACATATACTCATTCACAGGGACACACAAAGACACAGACACACACCTAGACTCACTCACACAGATGCACATAAAGACAGGCATATACACCACTAACACACAGGCGCATGCTCACTCATGCGCGCGCGCACGCGCGCACACACACACACACACACTACAAAGCATAAGCTCCTCAGGGCATCGACAGTGTTCAGATACAGGAAGAGCTCAACGAATGCCCCATGTAATAAGTACTTGGCACTCACACCTTACCTTTCACTCAGTTGAAAAAGCAAACGGGGTTCAAGTGCACCCTCAGTATCGGTGAGCATCATTCTAGAACACCCATAGGATACCAAAAATCCACAGACACCTAAGTTCCTTGCATTAGTGTGTGCACACAGTCTGCTACATCCATCTGTATACTTTTGCAGGGAGACTGAGAACTGATCCCCGCATCCCAGCATGCTACAGCTGGGCTCCACTCCAGACCCCCTCCATACACCTCATAGCCTCTCTATATTGCTTGCTTGCAGAACCTGATGCACTCTGCCTGTGTGGACCTGGTATTAGTGCTTGCATTGTGGCAAATTTCAATTGCGCATTTTGTAACTTTCCAGAATTTTTTCCAAACAGTTTTTTTTTTTTTATTTGTGGTTTGGCTGAATCCAGAATTAATTGAATCCACAGATGCAAAATCCTTGGATCTGATGGGTCAACTGTACTCTCCTGGTAACACGGTCAGCTTTTCCATTTAACCCATAGGGCAGAAACCTGGAGACCCTCCTGCCCCACCCTGCTTGACAAGGAATGTTCCTTCCACCAGACAGCATGAGACATAAGGAAAATTGCCTTCTTCAAAGCTGATTTTCTAAAATAAAGGTAATCTTAAGTAAAAATTAATGTTACATCCATTCAATCACCACCACCACCCTTTAAATCAACCAACTCAACTTGGTACATTTTCTTTATCTTTTTTCTACATGTTGTATTTTATTCTGTTTCTTTATCTCTAGCCTCTCTCCTCCCCAAAAGCTTCGAAGTGGCTTTAGAGAGAGATACCCAAGCCAATCCTGGCTGACACACCTGTCATCCCAGCATGCAGGAGTTGGAGGCAGGAGGAGCTTGACAAGTCTGAGGTCAGCCTGGGCTACCTAGTGAATAAGTCAGTCATGGACACTTAGTGATATCCTGTCTAAGAAAAACAAGTGAACAACAATAAAACCTTAAAATGCAAGAAGACGCCATCAAACAAGAACAGGAAAAACAGATGACAAGGGGGAAGGGAGAGAACAGGGAACACAAAATGAAATCAAGAATAAGGTTGTAAGTTGTATGTTTACGTGTGTGTGTGTGAAGACATAAATAAATGCACACATATTTGTGTGCATGTGTGTAGACCCGTATGAAAGCTTTGTTATTGTCCATGCGTGTTCACACCTATGCACAGGCATACATGCATGCATACATGTTTGCACCTGCGTGTGTATGCATCAATAGATAAACAAAGTTTGGATGACCTCATGCCTCTGCTAGATGTTGTCAGACTCTCAGGCCCACATCCAGGAAGCCTGACACCCGTCCTTCCTGAGGGTCAACAAGGCAAACCATTTCTCAAGAGAACACTGGGAACCGCAAGCTCAGTCGGGGGAATAAAGCGAACCCACTGAGTATAACGATTCTTTTAAATATCTTAATATTGGACTGGATAAAATAGTTTACATCTACGCACTGGATGCTTTGATCTGCCCATTACAGAGAATAAATGCTAAGTTCGCAACGTTCTGTCCCTTGACGGGCTCTCTTTCATTCTATTTATCCTGCAGGGGTAAACACGGCCTTTGGGATACTCTTCTTTAAGATTTATGTATTTCATCTTATGCAGAGGAGTATTTTGCCTGCCGTGGAAGTCTGTGCACCGTGTGCATGCCCGGTGCCCACAAAGGCCAGAATGGGCACCGGATCCCCTGGAACTGGAGTTATGGGTTGTTGTGAGTCACCATGTGGGTGCTGGGAACCAAACCTGGGTGCTCTAGAAAAGCAGTCAGTGCTCTTTAACCTTGAGTCATCTCTCCAGCCTCCATGATACCCTTTAAGATCCTAAAACCATTAAATACATACATATTCACACTCCCCCAACGCTGAGCATCAAACCTAGTGTCTTGCACACGGTAGGTAAGACCTCTGAATGATTGAGCTACACTGTCAGAACTCTCTTTTTTTTTTTTTTGGTTTTTTGAGACAGGGTTTCTCTGCGGCTTTGGAGCCTGTCCTGGAACTAGCTCTGTAGACCAGGCTGGTCTCGAACTNTTTTTGGTTTTTTGAGACAGGGTTTCTCTGCGGCTTTGGAGCCTGTCCTGGAACTAGCTCTGTAGACCAGGCTGGTCTCGAACTCACAGAGATCCACCTGCCTCTGCCTCCCAAGTGCTGGGATTAAAGGCGTGCGCCACCAATGCCCGGCCAGAACTCTCATTTTTATGAAAGAAAATGTTTCTTTCAAAGGCCCACTTCTTTCTACAAGACCTGCCTGCTTCCTTTTCTACCTAAGGAACCCGAGAGAGCCCTGTGTAGGGTGCTCCGTGCAGGATGCCTGCTCCGGGGACAGCTCAAGCAAGGAGCTTGCTGTGGCTCAGCCTCCACTCACCCTTCCACAAAGTGGAAGATCAGTAACAGGACCCACAAAGGGACTCAGACACTGTGACGCCACGCTTCTCCATCCTCAAGGAACACGAGACGTACCTTGAGTGTGAACTCTGGTTTGTGCCCTCACTCCTTGCCCCTGTCCTGGGACAACAGGTCAAGATGGCGACCCGGGGAAGTGAGTTTCTGAGAAGCAGCCATTCTGATTCTAGCTGAGTGTCGTCCGTTTTTCCATTTGCCTCCCCTCCCATCTCCACCCACTCGGGCCTTTGAGGGCCCTGTTTGACACACAATGGCAATGCCACTTTCAAAAACAAAACCAGGTTCCCCGACTAAGAGGCTAGGCCCTCCCTATCTGATGAGTGAGCCATGTGATACCCAGCACTTCAGAGAAACAGGCATGCTTCCCCTAAGCTAATGGCACTTGCAAACGTGTCCCTGAAATGCCTGCATGAACTTTCCCACTGTCCTCCTTCCACAGAAGGTCTCCTGGGAAGAGCTGCTTCTCGGGAACACAGCAAAGGGTCATGACCATTTCCGGAGGGAGCAGGGGTCCTCAATGAAGAACCAAAGTAGAAATCCATTCACAGATCATCTCTCTGGTGGCCTTCCTGGGTTAGCTGCCCGTGTGAGAAAGGCACAGCCACCCTCCAGCAGCCAGCAATGACAAGGGGGTAAACATTAGGGTCAAAGCACCCCAAGAGTTGGGCCTGCTTCCTGTGGTGGCCTTCCTTGTGGTTGTTTACTGAGATTTCCCGGACTATCTATAACCATGCAGAGTGGAGGAGGGTAAACGTGGGCACAGGGAAAAGTATCTCTGGAATGCCTTGCACACGTTGGCTGGCATTTCCTCCTTGGAGCATCTCCACAGAGTCCATAGACACCCATCCACTTGCTGTATGACAAGCCAAAAGCATGCCCTGGAATGATGGCCTGAATCTGGACATGTTTTCCATGAAAATCTCAGAATATCCAGAGTGACTGACTATAAGTTCTTAGTTCTGAAAGTTCTACCTCCAAAATGCTCCAAAGTCTGAAATGACATATGTGGGAAGCTCCACACTGATCTCATATGACAAGTGCCAGCCAAACAGCAGGCATGCTATCGAAGTGTACAGAATTGTTTACATAGACCAGGGGAGGGGCTTGTCTGGTAGGAGGCTTTCCTAACATGCCCATGTCTGTCCCCAGTACTAACAAACTCAGGTCTGTAATCCCAGCGTTCAGGAGGCAGAGGAGGCTGATGGATCACAGCAAGATGGAGGCCAGCCTAGCATACATGAGAAGGAAAGAAAAAAGAAACCTCGGACATTATATAAGGTCAGTAATAAACCGTTTCGTTTTGATTTTGGTTTTGACTCTTGGTTTTTCAAGGTAGGATTTCTCTAGCTATACCGGAACTCCGTTTCGTTTTGATTTTGGTTTTGACTCTTGGTTTTTCAAGGTAGGATTTCTCTAGCTATACCGGAACTCACTCTGTAGACCAGGCTGGCCTCAAACTCAGAGATCTGCCTGACTCTGCTTCCTGAGTACCGGGATTAAAGGCACGTACAACCACCACCCGGTTTGTAGTAAACCTTACATAGAAATTTCACATTTAGACCTGAGGCCGATCTTCGAGATAACTCATAATGTATATGTAAATATCTTACTCTGAAATTTTAAACTCTTCTTGTCCCAAGCCATTCAGATAAGGGGTACTGGACCTTTGCCATTGCCTGCACTATTTCTACAAGAACTACCTCTTTTGAAGAGCTTGACTAAACATAAGACACAATTCACCCGGTTCAGGGCCCAACTCGGTATTTTCCCTATATTCACATTTCCGTACAAGCATTAGCTCGTATAACTTTAAAACACACCCATAAAAGAAGTCCAGTACCCATCAGCGGCCCCTCCCCATACCTGAGAGTGATTGAGGAACCCCGGCCCTGAGCAGTCACGAATCTGGTCCCTGTCACTTCACAGAACACAGAAGCGTACACTGTGCGGTCTCCTGTGTCTCCTCTGGCGATTCCACTTATCACGAAGCTCCCAAGGCCGGGCACTGCAGCATGTGTTGACACATTATTCCCCTTTATGGGTGCAATGGCTTTGGTAGCCCATATTTAAGCCTTTGGGGACATGAGCAAAATATTAAGACAAGAGGAAGTAAGCTGCAAACTTGAAAAACCTATACACAAAGTCCCTTTAAAATTTTCAGTATTTCAAAAGAATCAAACATTCTAATTTCTTTTTAGAGATCACTGTAGGCTCAAATCCAGTTTTTATTTGTGCGCTGTAGGGTTTGTGTGTGTATGTGTTTTCACATGTGTGTGTGAGTAAGTGTGCATCCTTGTGAACATATATGTAGAGGCCAGAGGTTGCCATCAGATATGTTCCCCAGTCACTCTACACTGAGGCAGGGTCTCTCACCTGAAGCCAGCGCTTACCCATTTGGCTAGTACAGCTAGCCAGTCCGCTCTGGGGTTTCCACCTCCTGAGTGCTGGGATTAAGGGTGAGCTGCTGGGCTTACCCAGCACTTACATGAGGGCTGGGAACCCAAACACTTACATAACAAGCACTTCCCAAGCCCTCACGTGCAGTTTTAAAAAATGGTGCAGAAAGATGTCTCACCCTTTACCCTCCTTCCCAGTTGGCACAGTTCTCCGGCTTCCGTTCCCATTCCTGACTTGTACTTAGACAGGGTCTGAACAGCTGAACACCAGCCTCTGCCTGGCTGGGTGTTACAGGATCCCTTACCTCCTCTCCCTGGACCTTCATCTGCCTCAGTCTCCCTCAGAGCCAGTCTTGGTCCTAGCACTTGCCAGACACCAGAGTTGACAGACAGCTCCCTCTTCAGTATCAGGCAAAATCCCCCCATAAACTCCTTAAGTGGGGGACACCAGTGAAGGCGCCTGTCACATCAAGGGAGCTGCCGGCCTCTGAAGTCAACCTCTTCCCCCAGACTTCCTACTCATGGGTTGGCCTGATGGGAGGAAGTGACCCATTCCTTCCAGGCTTCAGGAAGGTGACTGGCAGAGAGAAGGCCGGTTGTCTTCTGACGCTAAAGCCCTTAGAACAGCACCTCTGGCCTTCGCTACTTGCCCCAGATGAGCCTGCATGTTCACAGCACCCAATTCAAGAAACACCTACTCTCCTCTCGGGCAGTCATCAGTGGTGAGGAGGGGACTCGGAAGCTGTTACTGTGTCATCCTCCAGCTTGTATTTATTTCACGGCAATCCCGTCAACTCACGTGGGCATCGCGTCTGAGCGCATCATAAAGTAACGTCATATACCTTCCTTTGAGTCTCGGTGTGGGTGGACAGGGTGGGTGGATGTCCCTCTGGTCACAGCTGGGAGACATGCAGGCCCTGTGGGCTATCTGCTGTAGTCATTTAATGAGAAATGCCCCACCGCAGGAGATCAGGTGGTTGTACACTTGGTCCTCGGTTGGTGGCACTGCCTGGGGAGGTTTGGAATGTTTAGGAGGTGTGGCCGTGCTGAGGAAAGTGAGTCACTTTGATAGTTCTCAACCCCGCCCCGTTTCTACGTCACCCTCTCTGCTTCCTGAGTGTAGGTGGAGGTGTCATCTCTCTCCGCTTCCCCACCATTACTGACTCTATCTCTGAACTGTAAGCCAAAATAAATCTTTTCTCCCCTAAGTTGCTTTGGCCATGGGGTTTTCTTACAGCAACGGAAAAGGAACCCATCCAAACTAGGAACGTGAACCTTGCCCCCAACCTCCAGTGCCAACATCTTCCAGGCATTGTGTTAGAGTGGCCCTCCATTGCCACACCCTTGCCTGAATTCCAAACACATGTAGGTTCCCTAAAGCAAAGGGCTCTAAAGGGAACCCCAGGATCAAAAAAGCAAACACCCCCTTTTGTGTGAGTAAATGTTCACTGGGGGCATCAGGTTGAGAGCTTGTCAACACGTAGGCACCTCATAAAATCCTTTCCTCCCTGCAGCTCACACGTGGGCTCCTGGCAACCCAGATCAAAGGCCAGGCTAATGAAATCTGGCACTGAGGGTCATTGATAACTCGCAAATCCCAAGAGATGAGCCAAATGACTAGCAGTAATTCCCTGACTCATCAAAAGCAGCCGTGGAGGGGTGAGATCCCTCAGGCCATCTGCAGACAGCAGGAGGTCAAGATTTCAAGAGCAGGTCCACCAGACTCAACTAGTGGGCATGGGCCAGGCTCTGGAAGGAAGAGAAGGCCCAGAATGACTCCACCACAGACAGCTTTGCTTGATTTCGAGGGCTTGATGGTTCGAGCTCATTCATTCATAAAGGTGGCCCATGAGCCACGTGGTGGTTTGAATAAGAACGGCTCCCATATAGGCTCATATATTGGAATACCTGATCTGCAGTTGGTAGAACTGTTTGGGAAGAATTAGGAAGTGTCCCTGGTTGAAGGGAGTGTGTCACTAGGCGGGGTAGGGGACCTCTGAATTTCAAAAGCCCAAACCATCCCCAGTTAGTGCTTGAGATCCCTCCCTCCCACTCACAGTTGGGAATCAGATTAAAGCTCTGAGCTACAGCTCCAATGCTATGCTTGCCTGCCTGAAGCCATGCTCCCCCAGGATGATAAAAGACTAGCCCTCTGAAAAGCTGTAAGCAAGCCCTCAGTTAAATGCTTTCTTTTATAAGCTGCCTTGGTCACGGTGTCTCTTCTCAGCAACAGAGCAGTGACTAAGACAAGCCACATGATTGGGGAGATAGTGGTCAAAATGTTTGCTATACAAGTATGAGGACTAGGGTTCAGATCCCAGCATGACATAAAAGTCACGCACCTGCGACCCCAGCTCTGGGGACAGCAACAAGCATGTCCCTGGGACTTGCTGACCAGCTAGTCTAGCCAAAACAGTGAGTTTCAATTCAGTGAGAGACATTAAGGCACTACTTCATAAAACAAGGCAGAGAACAAAAGGGGGAGACATTTGATATTAACCCCTGATCTCCATGCACAGACACACACACACACACACACACATCAAAAGCCTTGAGACCTTAGCCAGGCAGTGGTGGCGCATGCCTTTAATCCCAGCACTCGGGAGGCAGAGGTAGGCGGATCTCTGTGAGTTCGAGGCCAGCCTGGAACTACAAGAGCTAGTTCCAGGACAGCTAGGGTTATTACACGGAGGAATCCTGTCTTGAAAAAAACAAAAACAAAACAAAACAAAAGAAACTCTTGAGACCTGACAATTGATCTGGAGAAGCCCTCAGAGGGCTTTGGCTTTGCACACGAGGCTGTTACCATATGACCACAAAGTCAGCTGACATAAGATAGCCAGGCAGCCTCTATCTGGAGAGATTTTTGCAACCGAAATCGAAAAGATATCAAAGTTTTCCGGGACAACCTACCACTTTCCTGACAAAGAATTCAGGTTCTGGGAAAGTCTTGAATGTTACATAATCAGGGCTGTCAAGACGGCTCAGTGGGTGGAGGTGCCTGCCCCCAAGCCTGGTGACCACATGGCAGAAGAAGAGAACTGACCCCAATAGGTTGTCTCCGGCCTCCACACCATGGCACTGCCTCACCATGTGTGTGCACACCCTGCATACTAGATAAATACATGTGTGCAATTATTAAAAAATTTAAAGATGCATAATTAGATGGAATTTAACTCAGGTCTGAATCCTAAATCTCTATTTTTTTTTCTTTTCACTATAATAGAAATAAAGTTACCCATAATCCCGCTGCCTTATTAATGACTATTTATCATCCATATTATTCCCCAGATCTGTCATACAGGTACATGTATTTAATGTGGGTGTAATCACAAGCTATGCTCATTTTTAGTGGCATGGGGCTTTATTTTATCCTAAGAGCATGGTTGTGTTACCATCTTCTTGACCCATCTTCCAATGAGTTATCCTTGGGGGTGTCCATTAATTTCACAATTTCCCTGAGTAACAATGTGTGGGTTTTTTACATCCCCCAATGATGCATAATGTTCCTAACTGGTCCCCTACATCAGCTTCCTCCCTAGAGAGGATGCTGGGGTCAGCATAAAGGGATGGACCGTGGTTCTCCATCCAGTTGATCAGAGTGAAATGGCTTCACTCTGCTACCAGCAATTCGAGGGGACGTCACCAGTGATAGTACTGGTGCCCCAGTTTACAGGATTGCTATTTAAAGGGGCAAACACAACACCCCTTTCACCCTTCTTGGTTGCCTTTGTTTTCGAAAACTGGCCACTTTCCAGGACCCATCTAGGAGGCCCGGGGAACACACGAAGGATTCAGCAGGCCAGCTGTGCAGAATGAGTCACGATCTCATGAGAGCCGGGGCCAGGGGCCACTTGTGTCATTTTAGTCCTAACTCTTGTTCTTCAGCTATCAACCTGCTTCCAGGACAATTCCCAGCTAACACTAACCCATCAGGAAGGCACAGTGGAGACAGGGTTGGCAGGGCAGCCCAGGACCCAGTTCCCAGCACTGAGGAAAGCCATGTCCCGCCTCTGCTCCATGTTCATCTCCCGGCACAGAGAGTTCATAGGAAATACCATCCCTGCCACAGAATTACACAACTGTTGCCTGGGGAAGACACCAAGGAGAAGCAAGGTGAGCACCCTAGCCAAACGCTTCACTCACAATGCTGCAGGCAGGCTCCAGGCTGCGGCAGCTTTTCTCCAAGCCATGTTGAAGTCGCTGGCTGAGGGAGGGGTGAGGTTCCTGTTTCCTGCCATTAGACATGCACTCTGGGTCAGACTCTGAACAGACGCCACATTGACAGCAGCTCATGTCCCCGCACCAGAGAGAGAAACACACTCTGATTCCAACGGGGGTGTCGAGCCTGGAATTCCTCTAGCTCTGACATCCTGAGGGTGACTTTGCCCAGCCCTGCCGGCACCCTGCTCTCAGAAACACTGCAAGCCCCCACGCTCTCCAGCCGTCATGTGCTCAGTGAAGACCATGGGGACTCACTCATCTGAAAAGACAGAATGACATGACATTCAAAGAAACGTCAGCGGACCAGGAAAATCGCATGACGTGAGATCAGGCCCCAGAGCTTGAACTGCCCACTCCTGCTTGCAGGAAATGGGGACCTGACGGCCAGCAGGTTTGGTCTTGAATCCAGGCGCCACCCTGGATGAGGTCTAGAAAGCTGAGCAAGTTAACTCCTTGGTGCCTTATTTTCTCCATCTGCTACAGAGTCTCTCCCATAGTATTGGGTCTCTCCCATAGTATTGGGAAACTGAAACCACAGTGCATAGCTTGTACCCGAGTACCATTTCTCTCACTGGTTGTAGAACTTCGGGATTCTTGGCCTCCCTGGGCCTCTGTTTTCTTATCTGTAAAATAGACATTATTCTAGTATCTGTTGTGATTCAGCATGTGTCAAGACCTTACACCAGGAGGTCCTCCTGCCAAGCCTGCGTTGAATGAATAGTTGACACAGGAGGATAAAAGCTGTTTTGTGCCGCCATTCCTGGCCAGTGCTGTAGCCCCTAAAGGGTGAAGCTCCCCTTGGGGAGACGGCCACATACCCCAGAAGCAGGGGAGGGGGATGGGAATGAGGGTGGCCCCGAGCAGGGAGTTTCAGCGCAAAGAACGGGTGATGGGTGTGGGGAGGAACTGGATAAAGGCTCTGCAGAGGGAAGGCCAAGGCCACTGCACCACAAGAAAGGCTTGGAACTCTGAGTCATCCCCTCAGAGGAACAGGCTTCTGCAGAAACAGACCAAAACCCAAGGAACAAGATGAAGCTGCCCTATTTACAGGACAAGTGGGTAAATCGCAGAGATCCGCTGAGGAGATACCTCAGTTCCTGGGGAGATTCCCCACGCTATCCCCACCACCCCACCCCATGTCTGGACACCAGGATACAAAACAAAACAAAACAAAAAAACCTTCCTATCGGGAAAGTGTTAGGATCAGTGTAAATTCCCTTCCCAATGTCAAGAGGACTCAGACAAGGGGAACAAAGCTGCCAATCAGGGCAGATAACAAACTGGCCTCATTAGCAGGGCTCTCTGTTATTCCACTAAAGAGCAAAGCAACCTGATCCTAGAGGTTCCTAGAGATCTCCCCAAACATCAGTCCTATCCACAGCAGCCTTTCAGAGTGCTAGGGCATGCTTGCTTTCGAAACCCCTAGGGACGCTGGAAGCCCAGGCTGGCAGGATGCTTGGCTCCCTCCCTTCCCCATGTGTATATATGCACACAGATGTGTGTGTGTGTGGTGTGTTCATGTGCACATGGGTGGTGTACATGCATGCATATGGAAGTTCATACATGCACGCAGGCCTGTACACGAGGGACAAAAAAGGGGTGTGGTGGAGGCAAGCCTCTTATCCTACTTCTTAAAGGGTCCTTTGGGCCCTTTAAGGGAAATAGAAGAGACACTTCCCAATTTTCACCACAGTCTGCCAGAAATAAACTCCAGACGATGAGCAAATTCCAGAAAGAGTAAAGAGATGTGATGAGCCTGGGGACCACGGGGGACAGCCTAAAGCTTTTCCACAGGGGTTAGGTCAACCCTCCCTGCCCAGGCTGTGCTCTGGGAGCACCACCTCGAGAGGGGGGTGGCCACTGGCTGGGCTTGCCAGATGAGGTGGCTGGAGAAATATGTCATTCATGACACTTCCTCTGTTTGTCTCGGCTTTCGGTTGCCCTGGGCTACAGGACCACAGATTTGGTGCTGGCTTCCCAAAAATAAGAGATTAAGAGACAGGGTGGAACAGCAAAAGAGAAAGAAGAAAGAAGGAAGGAAGGAGAGGTGGGGGAGAGAATAAGTTTTAAAAGATCATATACTACAAGGCTTCTGTGTGCAAAGAATACAATCAATTCAGTTTTCATTCCAGAAGGTTCCTTGCCCAGAAAATAACCCGAAGACTTAGTCTTCCCGCTAGCAGGGACTAACAGCAACACATACATTTATTTGTGCAAAGCTATGTTAGAATACTCCCAAAAGCCCAAAGGCCACAGACAATAACAGGAAAGAACACTGTGCCAATCCACGAGAAGGGTCGTGTTTACATTTCTCTTGCTGTCCACATAGAAATACTACAGCCTGATGACAATGACCCTTCTGTGAAAACACAGATTGAAACAAACAATACAGTGTTCACACCTATATTTGAGGGCACAGTTTATAGTTAATACATGATTAACATACCGAAAGGAGCACTTAGGTCAAACACTAACCACAGTGTATTTAGGGCCCCCGTCAGTACATGGACAAACATCCCATCCTTGTGACAAAAGCTGCCAGGACAGTTCCCTGTGCAGTCGGGAATAGATCAGCTTTCTGGGCTTGGAGCTAAACTAAGAAACAAAAACAAAGGAGCTGGCCTCCAGTGTTTGTTCCAACATTGCACAATGCCTCTCACATCCCCTCCAAATGAAGTCCCACAGGGAAGGAAGACTCGGTGAGGTCATCTGTTGACTGGGCTCAATTTAAAGCAAAAAAAAAAAAAAAAAAAAAAAAGATGGGTGTTTTCCTCCTAGGAATCTGGACTGAATTCAAAGGCATAGCACAAACCATTTCATGGCCTCACTGGAGCCTGCCACAGCCACGACACTGACCAGTGCCTCCCTTTTCCACTGGGAATGATGGCTCAATGGGCCCGGTTTGTCCCCCAGTTAATTAGAAAGACTGAATAGAAGCCAATCTGGATGAAGCCTGATAAGGGACTTGTGCTTAGCATCCAGGTGTCGCAGGCACATCACCGCCAGCGTGCTCACAATGACACAGGCTCATAATATGCAACCCGTTCCCAGGAACAACAGGGCTCGGGAAGGGCAACCTGGGTGCCAAGCGCAGCTCCACATGCAAAAGCAGCTGAAAATCAAAAAGTTCATGGGTAACCATAAACGCAACTCATCCAATCAGCCTAAGAAAACGCTCAATGGTCATTTGTTCTCATGAATAGGTACACCGCTCTTCTATTCACCTATACACACAAGTGTATCTTAAATACAGCGCTAAAACAGTATCATGTATAAACTATTCGTCGCTAAAGCGCTCTCTTTAAAATGAAAAGGGGCGGAGTCCATTCAGCACAATGTTGTTTGCCTAATAGTCCCAGAATTTAGAAAGTGAGGCAGGAAGATCTCGTGAGCCTAGGAGTTTAAGACCATTCTAGGCAACAAAGAGACCATATATCAAAATAAATAATAAATAAAAATGAACTAATTACGGCACTTACTGCCAAGCCTAATGATGGCTGATCAGCCCCCAGATCCACACAGTAGGAGGACAGTACCAACTCCTTCCTGCAGCTTTTCCTCTGTCCTCCACATGCACGTCATGAAGTACACGCATTCACTTGCACATGAGCGGAGACACACCAAGAGGGTGCTGGGTCCCTGGAGCTGAATTGGCACGCAGTGGAGAAGAAAACATAGGTGCTGGAAACTGAGCTCGGGTCCTCTGCAACACATGTTCTTAACTGCCGCCTCCCCAGGGCCACCTTTTGAGATTTTTGAGTTTACAAAAAGTAATCACTGAAGAATCTTTCTTCACAGCAGAACTAAAGAGGGGCTGGAGAGATGGCTCAGCGGTTAAGAGCATTGCCTGCTCTTCCAAAGGTCCTAAATTCAATTCCCAGCAACCACATGGTGGCTCACAACCATCTGTAATGAGGTCTGGTGCCCTCTTCTGGCCTGCAGACATACAAGCAGACAGAATATTGTATACATAATAAAAATTTTAAAAAAAAAAACTAAAGAATCTTTTTTTTTTTATTTAACTAAACTTTTCTCTTAGGTAGCCTATATGGTATCAGATTCTTAAAATCCTTAGTTTTGTGTTGCTCCTGTAGAATGAATATGTAAATTATAATTTTCCTTTGGTTATTTATGGCTTATTACAGTATATAGGAGCGTTTAACCTTAGTACATATTTTCTAGCTGATAAGCTTAATAAACTTTTCTATAAAGAAACAGCAAATATTGTCTTCCATCAGTCCCCTTGAATAGTTAAGGAAGGCACTGAAAAAAAAAATGTTGCAATAATTTCATTTGCTTTGTCCATGTAGGCAGCAGTTCTGAGTCCCACTTTCCTGTGGTGGCCCTGACATCCAGAAATCTGTTTTCAATGTACCACCTTGAACTTGTCACGTCAGGGTTAGCAAAGCAGGTTTAAAACCTAAGTTCTCAACAGAGTATGCACATGACCTTAATGCTAGCACTGGGGGGTGGGGCAGGGACTGAGGCACAGCACAGCACAGGTGAGCCCTGAGGATAACTCACTGAAGGAAGAAGGCCAAGCACAAAAGCGCACAGGTTCCGATTGTTACTTACATAAGCTGTCCAAAACAACCAGGTCCATACAGACAGAAAATGGATTCATGGTTTTCACGAGTGTGGAATGCGGAAGAAGACACTGGAGACCCCAAGCCTGCCCCAAGGCCAAACCCCCTTTCTTCAGCGCACCACCCAAGAAATGACTAGAACAAAGGAGGTCTCAGTTCAGTATCCAGCTCCACTACGCCCTCAAGAGACAGAACGACATGGGTGGTATAGCCAGGACTCAGAAGGACTTCCTCCCATGATCTAGGATGCGTGACTCTCTCCTGAGCTGGAGGCTGTGCCCAGCAGGAGAGAGGCCCCAAGTGGGGAAGGAGGTGGTACACGGGCTGCCCTTCCATGTGAAGCACAAGCTCAACAAAGAAAATTCTCATCCTCAGGGGAAGACAAGAAAGATGTCTCTACGGATGGTGAGAGGCGAGAAAACTGCTATGGCCTGAATGTGCACCCCTGCCAGCTCACAGCGCTAAGATGTTTAAAATTTCACCTCTAAATCCTTATGTCAGTGGTGTGTCAGAGGCAGGGACTTTAGGGGGTGTCTAGGTCTAGAGGACGTCATAAGGGTGGGGAGCCCATTATGGCATTGATAACTTTACACGAAGCGGAAGAAAAGCCAAGCCTGGCCACGCCTCACCACGTAGCACCTCCCTCCTGTTGCTCTGCCACAGCCCCACTGCCCTCTCCAAAACCACCACCATGTTCTTGGACTTATAGACTCTCATTAATGAACCCCAAACCCTCTATTCTTCATAAACAACCCAACCTGTGGGATTTACTTAGAGCCACAGAACACAGCCAACGACAAGAAGTCTCCGGCAGCCACAGCTGAACACTCTTAACAAGAGAGAGACATCAGGGGACAATAAGAGTGTGCCTCTGGATCAGAGCAAAAGCCACATCAGAGCAAGGAGGAACCCTTTACGGGAAAAAATGGAAGCCTGAGAGATGGACGAGAAAACAAGGGCCAATGGTGAAGTCACTTGGCAAAACAAATTTCAATCCCCAAATCTCCCGGGAGTCAGACAGTCTTAAAAACCAGCTGGGCTGTCAGAAGGGAAGCCAGTGGGCCACCTCCCCCCCACCTCTGTAACTCACCCCAGTTCTATCTAATCTAAAACACCCTGAACATCTCGTCGAAACGCTAGGAGGCAAGAGAGGCTTCGGGCAAGCAAGAATAGCGAGGCAGACAGGGAGCTGCTCGCCGGAGCTAATAAGCTGCAGTCCATCCCAGAACTAAGGTCTCCTGGTTGCCTCCTTGATGTGTCCTTGAGAAAGGGAGGCCTCAAATTCTTTCCACTACACCTCATGTTTCCTTAGTGAATCCCTGGGATGGTCATACAAAGGAAAAAACAATTCTGAGAGCAGCAGTCTCAAACCCAGACTGTTAATTCCCCTCCCCGTCCTTGGACTCTCTCAGTTTCTGAAAACACCTCCTTCCTGGACTGTCTCGCAGTCAGCTACAGGGAGGGCTGAGCTGATGCACCTCACAGAGAGATGGGAAAGAGAGGTCCCAGACAAAGTCAAGGAGCCTTGGGGTGGGGGGCTGCCTGCCTGAGGGCAATTGGCTCAAGCTGGCCCTACATTGAACAGGGGCTGTGCCGCCCATAAGGGGAATAAAGTTAGACTAGTGAAATCATGGTATCAGTCTCTACGAGGACTGCGGTCCAAATAGCCCTCTGGGATGCAGCGGGAATCTAGGTCATGGAGGCAGGGCTTCTGTGCAGAGACCAGAGACACTGGGTAGACCACCATAGTGGCAAGCCTCTCCTTGTGGGGGTAGCCGGCCTCTTAGCCGGAGAGGTACACAATAACTGATCATTTTCTCCCTCTCTACTACAGAAAAGGGAAAGGCACTTTGAAGTGATGGCTGGTTGGAAATGCAGGACAAAGCCTGAATACCAAAATAGTCCTGATGCTGGGGGATTGGACAAGGGTCTAATCCTCCAGGCAAACTCAAGGCAGGGGCTGTGCTCAGGGTTTCTGTGGCATTCACAGACATTGTAATAATAATAATAATAAATAAAGCCACAAATACTTTCAGCTGCGGAAACAGCTTAGTTGGTTAAGTGCTTGCCTTACAAACATGAAGACCTAGGTTCAATCACCAGATTCCACATAAAAAACTTAGACATGAGGTCAGGTGATGGTGGCGCAGTCTTTAACCCCAGTACTCAGGAGGCAGAGCCAGGGCGGATACCTGGGAGTTCAAGGCCAACCTAGTTTCAGGGCAGGCTCCAAAGGTACGGAGAAACCCTGTGGGGGTGGGGGGGGTCAAACAAATAAACAAAAACTTGGACTTGGTGGTGTTTTTTTATAATCCCAGAAGTGGAGAAACCTAGCTTCCTTAGCAAGTTCCAGGTCAGTGACAGACCTTGTTTCAAAAAAAGGAAGGAAAAAAAAAAAAAAAAAAAAAAAGCTAGATGGTACTTGAATAACGCAAGTACGTGCCTACGCACGCATGCACACGCATGCGCATATGCAACCAAGTTCTCTGGCACTGACCCGCAGATGGATCAGAACCGCAGTCCTTGTCTATACCCCGTGGCTTCTCTGGGCCCCTTCCCATTCCTTCAGTTCCCTTCAGTTCTAGCCTAATAATCAGCTCTTGACCGTCAAGGTCAAAGGGAGGACAGGGCCGGAAGCGGAGGCCTAGGGTTTGCAGAATCCCAGTGCGATGAATTGATTGGCTGCACTCGCAAATGAACTTTCTTCTCAGGTCTTGTGACAAGGACAGAATCTGCCTGTGATTCCTGCCGGGTCTGCAGAGGAGTCCAGAGGGCATCTATAAGGCCATTTCTCATCAGAGTTCATCAGAAGACAAGTACACAAAACAAAAGAGCGCCTTACTGGTCCGGCAACACGCGTCTGACTTGCTTGTGATGCAGTCCCCGTGTCGCATTAATAGGATATAGACGGAAGTGCACCCACTGGACCTTAAATGTCTGTCCTCAGAGAAGTTCCACGTAGTTGCACAAAATGACCCAACAAATACACAACCAAAACTTCCTGTCAGTTCCCACTCTGAAGCAAAAGTTTCTTCCAAAATATTAAATGCCCACAACCCGTGCCCCCACACAATAGGTTTCAGAGTAACCCTGAATACTTGTCAGGTCTTTGGGGACTCCTGGGTTTTAGAGTGGCTCTATTCAGCCTGGCTTCTCACCTATTGGGATCTGTGCTGATAGGAACTAAAGCACAAGATAAGCAATGAGAGTAACGACCACCGCTAAAGGGAAGCAGGAGAGGTACCCGCCACATGCCTCTTCCTGAACAGGCCACCCACGGCACAGAGATCAGTGCTTAGATATTGGGAGCCAGGATGTGGTCCCTTGTTATGATGCTATGAAACAAGAAGCCGAGGCTCCCAGTGCCCACCCAGAGGGAGAGGAGCTCTGCCTTCTGGCAGGTCTTGCCCAGGCCCACTTCCCTGAGTCACAGGCACTACGTGACTAAATGGTTCATTAGCCAAAATACCCACTGGAAAGGATCTGTCACCAAGGCTGGCAGAGGAAACACCCAGGGTTGTGGCTTGGGATCCTCGGCAAGTTACAAGGCAAGATGGTGGAGCAGGGGATATGGGTACTGGCTCGGGGAGAGATGGACACCAGGATATAGACTGTGCAGCAGAGCCACTATGAAAATCACAGAGCTCAGTGTGCACAGTAGTTCAGAAGAAGCGCAGCACCGGCCTCGTTTGAATTCCAAAAACAGTCGAGAACTGGCACCCACTAGGAACAATGTCCTGGGGGCACAACTTCAGAGCTACGGGGCCAAAGGGGCTGCCAAGGAAATACAGACCCCAGAGTGAAGAAAAGTAAAAGCTACGGTTTTTACTCTCGTTTGTCCTTGGTTTTCTTGCTGTGTTCAAAAGAGGAACTGCTTTATGTAGGCTCGAACAAAAAACACTTTGAGCTCTCTTCCTGATGTGCTGGGTCCAACAAGTACTGTGAAATAACACACACGGCCGGGTGGTAGGTGACTGCATCCTTCTGCATCCTCCCAGAGGAGACAGACAGAAGACTGATGAATGACAGACAACACGTAAGTGGGCAACTCAATAGATTATAGCCAGGAATAGATACATTTAATATCGTAATCGGTTAGCTAGACAAATGCCAACATACACATTAGATTGATGTGTATGTAACAGGTTAAATAACAGAGATGAATGGATGACAGACAGATAGACAGATGTAGATGGGTGGGTCACAGAGTGAGTGAATGGTAGCATCCCTGGAAAAACTGTAAATTGAGACACCAACCCCCAGAAGGAGGTGGGGCTTTAGGAGGTGGCGACGCCATGAGTGGGTTTATCACTCTCACTAAAGAGGTCCAGGAGAACCCCCCAATCATTTCCACAGCGTGAAGACACACTGAGAAGACAAGCAGCTGTGACTCAGAAGGCAGGCCCTCGCAGACACCAAATCTGCTAGCGCCTTGACCTCAGACTTCCCAGCATCCATAGCTGTGAGAAATACATTTGTGTGCTCTGTAAACAGCCCACATATGGTATTCTGTCATAGCAGCTCAAGGAAGTAAGTAGGTAGGTGGGTAGATAGATGGATCTTATCCATAGATTAGATAGATAGATAGATAGATAGATAGATAGATAGATAGATAGATAGATAGATCTTATCCATAGATTAGATAGATAGATAGATAGATAGATAGATAGATAGATAGATAGATAGATCTTATCCATAGTTTAGAAAGATGATAGATAGATAGATAGATAGATAGATAGATAGATAGATAGATAGATAGATAGATAGATAGATAGATAGATAGATTTAGATAGATGGCAGATATATGATAGACAACTTATAGATGATAGAGAAAAGATAGATGGTGAAAAAAGACAGATGACTGGCAAACAGATAAATACATACATGAAGAATAAATGAGCAATACGGGCCAGACTAACAGATGAAGATGGACAAGCAACGTGAGATTCACACACACACACCACACCAGAATTATCACAATAACTATTTTATAAATATAATGGTACAAAAAAAATCGTCCACAAATCTCACTGATTCTGTACATAACCGTAAGAAATAACAAGTCTTGTCAATCTCGCAGATGTAAAATCGCTACCTAGAAATACATTAGGATGGTGGCTTCCATACAGCGAGCCCCACCCGAGAAACCACACTTGGTCTGATTCTTGGTGCTCTCCTGTCACGGGAGGCTCATCCTCTGACGTGGGCCAGTGAGTTGCACTTAGCCACCAGAGCGGAGCCTGGGATAGAGGATCTGACTGGTTGTCCTGAGTACACTGATTCTATGTCATTACCAAGATCTTTTGATTTCTTACATGCAGGCTCCCCACAAGGACGGACTTTAGTCCTGATCTATCATTAGAGGGAGCCGAGGTCGTAAACACTACTGAGGCAACCCTAAGACGGTAGGCCTCTGGCGGGTGGCCCAAGGCCTGGGGATGGCAGTCACCCCGCCTAGTGTACCTCTGCCCTGCGCTCCTCTCATCCTAGCCCCCACCCCTTCTCCTGCTCACTGCCTCTCTCTCCCACTCACTCCAGGTCCTAGCCAGTATTGGGGAAGGAGCCAAGCGAAACCTTCCAGACACCAAGGACAGCAACAGAATCCGGAGGCTCAGCCCCCTTGGTTTCCAAAGATTTTTGAGGAAAAGAGGCTTTGCAAGCCACGCCCACAACCAGGTCCCAGCACTGAGGCAGAGAGGAGAGAACTGAACAGGGAAGAGCCCAGCGGGCACCCGGCTTCTAGAGACCTCCTGAACATCCACTCGTTCCGTTTTATCAGAAGCCCGACTGTTCAAACAAGATCTTAGACGCTGGAAGCTTCCAAACTAGCAAGGCTAAACCCACCTAGAAATAGAAGTTTCTGTGCCTGGAGTTTGTTTAAAACTCCCCAGGGGGCCCGAGTGTGCGATGATACTTTTTAATGTTGGCCAGAGATCACTACAAAATTCCCTCTACTGGAGAGGGGCCCCGAGCCGCCCCACAACCCAACTTCGGGCAGCATCTGCTCTGTCATTAGGGGAGCATTTCAGTCACATTCTAAAGGGGCGGCCTCCCAAATGGGTTAGCCAGAAAGGGCTTAATTTCTACTCACGGCAACCCCCTTCACCATTAACCACAGCGGCGAGGCTGACTAATGGCAAAGGCTTCACCCAACAACGGCAACGAGTCTGAGGCAGAGCCCTCAAAACCCGAAGAAATAAGGGATCGTCGCTTGGGAAGAAATGGGGGGAAATGGCCACTCAAAGAGGAAAAGGAGGGCATGAAAGGAGCCGTAAGGGAGACACTTAGGGCCAGGGCTATCAAGGATTCAAGGATGAGGGAAAAAGCAACACATCCCTTGGCCAACCAGTCCCTAAGGCACTCAGTTTTGGTTGTTTAACCATTGCACACCATTTATTGTGTATACTGTATGAGCAGGTGTGTGTGTGTGTGTGTGTGTGTGTTCTGCATGAACAGGTATGTGTGCAACCTGCAGTGGTCTAGATGAGAAACACTGCCCATTGTCACAGGGATTTGGATATTTGGTTCCCTGTTGGTGGTGCTGTTTGGGTAGGTTTAGGTGGTAGAACCTTGCTGGAAGAAGGGGTCAGGCTTTCAGAGTTGAAATCCTCGAGCTGCTTCTAGTTCACCCTCTTTGCTATGTGCTGATGGCTGAGGAGCTCCTGACTCTGGCCACCATGCCTTCCTCTGTCATGCCTCACCACCATGATGGACTCTTATCGCTCTGGACCACTAAAACAAAATAAGTTCTTTCTCCGCTAAGTTACCTTGGTCACAGTATTTTATTATAGCAATAGAAAGGTAGCCTATACCGAAGTCAAAGGAAAGAAACCTCTGATCCTCTGATGTTGGTCCTACAGTGCTCTCCACTATGTGGTGTGTGTGTGTGTGTGTGTGTGTGTGTGTGTGTGTGTACGTGCATTTGTGCGTGTGTGTTTATGTTTGAGATGGGGTCTTTCACTGGCCTTGGACAGACCAAGCAGGTTAGGTTGACTGGCCAGAAAACTCCAGGAATTGTCTAGTCTCCTCACAGTGTTGAGATTACAAGTACGAATCTCCTTACCACGCCCAGCTTTTCTTGCGTGGGTTCTGGGGAATGAATTCAGGTCCTCAAGCTTGCATGGGAAGCACTTTTGTGATTCCCCAGCTCCTGTGATGAGCAGAAGGAGGGGTGCTCGCTGGCCACTAAGCAGAGTGAAGTTCATTCCTGAAGTGACTAAGCTCGCTGCCTCTGTTTACTAAACCCCTTCTACCCTGTGACTCAGTACAGAAGCTGGCCAGGGACAGTTGCAGCATCACCACACTGAGGAAGGGAAGCACTGCCCTTCCCCATGGATTCACGGATGCTCCAGAATCTGAAGGGGTAGGGCAGCTACCAACAGGAAGCAGACGAGAGAAAATGGGGGCAAGGGCCCAGGTCTCCACCACCCAACACCCACCCCTAGAGCTACACACATCAGTTCTCTGTCAGGTGTGGGACAAATGGCTGTACAGGACCACTGTAAAGCAACCTGCCAAGAAGCCAGTGTAGCTAGCTCCCAGAAAGCCATGGGCATAAAGAAATGGCCCCAGCTCCCAGCCCTGCCCTCCGGAAGTCTTTGCCTAGTTTATTCAGCTGGGATATAGAACAGGGGATCTTTGGGTCATGGAATCTTATCTACCAACATAAACCCTGAAACTGGGACACTGAGCCATGGAAGCCTGGCACTCATTCATACAAGGGTTGGAGAGACCTGACTGTAGCCCCAACATGTTCTCTGCAGCCCCCCCCCCACTCCTCCTGGCCTCAGCCATCACTCTCACTAACCAGACTGAGGGGAAAGCTCCTACGTGTCTGGACACCCTAGGAAAAACCAGAGAAGAGGCTCTGCAAGCATCCAGGAGCTCAGACTTGCCTGGATTGTGTGCAACACCCACAGCCAGAGTGGAGACTGAGATCCGAGAGAAGGGCAATGTCTCAGTGGATGAAGACCATCCCTTCCTAAGATAGTTTGATCTCTACAGCTGTGACCGCCAACTCTCAGAACCAGAATACATGGGAAAAAAAACCCTGGTGGATCGTGGTAACTCCCACAATGTCCCTGAAATGGATCTGTGGGATATAACTGCTCCTCGGAGAGAAAATTCCCATGAGACATGAGCGTGAGACCTTCAGGAAGGGCTCTACAGCTCTCCAGAATGTTCCTCTTTATTCTCCTCAGCAACAGGTATCAAGCAATTGGCACAGTCATGAACAAAAGCCTTCTAATCCAGACAGGCATCTGTGACACCTGAGCAAGTCCAGAGAAGACCTTCATGGCCTTAGGCAAATCACGTAGGGTTTGGGAGAGATAAGACACTGAAGGGGTGGGGCACGTCCACGAGGACAGTATGTGGGATAACGTGGCTTTCTAATCATGACCACAGGCAGATTTTGTGGTGACAACTTTGGTCCTAGACTTGGAAACTTCATTGTGATGTGGTTGGGTATTTGGTAAACACTTTCTAACCAGAGTCAAGCGAGCACTGCAAAGGGAATAATCAAAGTATCCGTTACAGACACATTCAGCTCTCCCTGTGTTCACACGCAGGCTTGCCACAGGCAAGGCGCAAACCCAATGCCACGCGGATGAGCAAATGACAAGCAACGGATGTACCACAGTGGTACTCCTGAGCCACGTCCCCTCAATCTTCCTTCACCCACAGAAAAAGCTGGGACAAGTACAAAGGGTCCTGGGAAAGGCTTCTGAGTCCACCAGGGTCCCTAGGGACGCATGGCTTCTGTCGTGCTACTGTCCACAGGCAGCAAGTTCTCTTAGCTATGCAAACCATCGTGCGTCTCCAGCTCCGGCATCTATGCAGGGACAATTCCGGGAGAGAGCCTGCCCCGTCCACAACCACAGGCTGACGTGCCTGAGCTCTGGGCTCTCCCCAACTGCTGGCAGAGCTGAGCACAGCACTGGTGTTGGTCGGGGTGGCCGGAGCACTAAAGGAGCAGTCACTGCCATCATACTGAGGACAAGACACAGACTTCACGAACCCTCATGACCCAGTCGTGCAGCCTCACTCAAATCAAGAGCCCTTAGAGTTTTCTTTTATCTGTCCATCTATCATCCATCCATGCATCATGCATGCATGCATCCATCCATGCATCATCCATTCATCTATGCATGCATCAGGCATCCATCCATGCATGCATGCATCATCCATCCATCCGTCCATCCATGCATCATCCATTTATCCATGCATCATCCATCCATCCATCCATCCATGCATCCATCCATGCATCCATCTATCCATGCATCATCCATCCATCTATCCATGCATCATCCATCCATCTATCCATGCATCATGCATCCATCATCCATCCATGCATCCATACATCATCCATCCAACCCTCCTAGCACTGACATTGCTTGGGTGAGAAACTTGACAACAAAACAGAGGGCTTCAATGGATACATTACATGAAACTAGGTACCACAGAGTATGAGATAAAAGCCCATCTTTTGCCAAAATACAGAGAAGTTACAGGTTCCATGGAGAGGGGTACCTATGCTGAACCTCAAAGGCAGTGAGGAGTCTCACAGACAGAAGGAAGGACAGTCAAGGAGTCAACAGGCATCGAGACTAGTCAGCAGGTTTGCCTCACAGGGCAGACAGCTTGGGTTGCGTTCTCTGATCAAGAGAGAAGCACCGACAGCGTCAGAGGAAGGGCATGGTGCAGGCCAGGCTTGGAAAGAAAGAGTTCAGCCACAGAAGGCTGGGGCCAAACTAGAGGAGCAGGAAGCAAAGGCAGGAATCCGATTGACACAGAGGCAAAATGTCCTAGCATGAGTGAAGATCCACGGAGGCGCCGGGAAGCAAGCCAATGGGACTGCAGAAGCAGCAGTCTGAAACTGGGTGCTGGAGACACAGCAGAGGAGCCATTTGGGGGCACTGTGCCTGGGTCCCACACCTCTAGGAAAAGCCTTGGGCTTAGGTCAGCAGCATCAGCCGTAACTTCTGCCCCTGGAGATTTCGGCCTGTGGAGCCAGCACAGGCTTCTGAGGGATGCCCCATTCTGTGTTCACAGGCTCAGCACCTGATAATTCAACTCACTCCATATCCATTTTTTTTTTTTTTTTTTTTTTTTTTTTTTTTTTTCT
>NW_026068080.1:2424655-2486703 GCF_014885135.2 Alexandromys fortis | reverse complement strand
CTTTTTTTTTTTTTTTTTTTTTTTTTTTTTTTGCATCTTACCATACCAGTGTGGACTTCTATTGTCATTAAGTCCTGTGCTGGTTAGTTTCTGCTATAACCATGACAACCTAGAATCACCTGGGAAGAACCTCAACTAGAGAACTGCCTCCCTCATGTCAGCCTGTGGCCAATGATTGACGTGAGAGGGCCCAGCCCACTATGGGCAGCGCCATCCCTAGGCCTGGGCCCTGTAAGAAAGCCAGCTAAGCACAAGCCAGAGTGAACAGTGAGCCGCGCTTCTCTACAGCTCCTGCTTGATTCCCATCCTGACTTCTCTCAAGGATGGACCGTGACCTGGAAGTGTAGGCTGGCAAAAATGCCCTCCTCCACAAGCTGCTTCTTCAGTCATGCTGGTTACTAGAGCCACAGGAAGCAAACTAGAACACACCCTGAAATAAGACAGCAACGGCAATAATTTCCCGCAACATTTCCATCGCATTAGGTGTTATGAATAAGACAGCATGATAGCAATTTCCCCCAACATTTACATCGCATTAGGTGTTATGAATAATCTAGAGGTTATTCAAAGTCTCCAGGAAGGTGTAGGTAGACAATATGCAAATACTACGCCAGTCTTACTGTGGCATACTCAAATTTTAGTACCCTTGTGTGGGGGGGTGAGGGGGGTGCTAGCACCAACTCCCATTTTCCCAATGCAAAATTCCAGCCACCCCCACAACCCACCTCCAGTCGCAGCCATGACTATGGGGCCAGTTTGGATGCCTTATGTCTGGTGTCCCTGCCCACCCATCCCTGGATGGAAAGGGCAAAGGGCATCCTGCCACCCTACACTTGGTCCCCTCACAAAGATGCCATTGTGTAAGGCTCAGCGGCAGCTTGGCTTGATGCTAACAATATATTCTGCGGGTTATGTGTCACCTTCTTCTACACTGGAACACTCGGCTGCATTTTCTTCAGCAGGCAGCAGGGCTTCGCCAGACAGAAACGGAGCCTCCAGGGCCAGGGAACCCACAGCCAGAAGGAAAGAGGTAAAGATTCTCCCACCAGTGCAGGTGACAGGGATTAGAGGAGGTAAGAGGGACGAGAGGGAGAAAGGTGTAGGCAGTCTTTGTACCAATTTACCCAACTGCTTCTTTCTACAACAGCCAGAAGATCTGTTCATCAAACCCACTTACCGCTGAGCTAAACTGCCTGCATCTTGAACCTGCACCAAAACACCATCACATTCCATCCCAGCAGACAGAGGTGGCCATCATGCCCACTGCCCTTTCCTGGAAAACTCCTTGGGGCCCTCGAGTGACCATCTTAGATCCCCTGGATTAGCACAAGACATACTGAAATGCCTTGCTGTAGGGAAGGAAGCCCACAAGCGCTACTCAGAAACGAAAGGGGATCAGGGAGGGTCCATTCATCCCAGTGAGTGCCAAGCGGCCAACAGAGCAGCAAGCTAAGGTGGGGTTTGCTTGAAGGGCCCTCCCAGGAATGAAACCCAAAAGACTGGAGCAAGGCAGAGCAGCAAGGAACATCCCAAAGGATCTGCCTCACGGGTGTGACAAGGGAACAGACTGCTGTCCCTAGTGCTTCAGATGGAAGACTAGGATGATGGGAACACCAGTGAGTCAGGTGTGATTTAAAATGCAGGAGACATGGGACAATGCACTTCTAGCTTCAGGAAGACAGATGGGAATCTTCTAGACAGACTCCCCAAAGTCACAGTCATCACTGAGAAAATCCCAGGAAAACAGGCTTCAAAAGGCATCAACTGTGGTCCTTTCCGTATTGATCTGAACCCTCTTCCCAACCCCACTGTTTTGCTCTTGGATAAAATCACTTTTCTAACACAGGACTCTGACAGGCCATTGTGCAGTCCTCACCTCCCCAGACCCCTTGTCAAAAGGCATGCCGGAATCAAACCGTTCACATGCAAACCCGGAGCATGGCTGCTATGACCAGTGATCACACCTCAAATCTGATTGACTCGAGAACACGAAACCCTGAGACTGACACATGAAAGGGCACCACCGTGTGTGCCTACAGCGTTCCTGTTTAACAAACAGCTAATACCAGCGGGTCTTCTTCCAAGTATAGTAGCCGAGCTCATTTAGTGTCCAGCCCAGGCTACAAAGTATTCCCTCGATTGAGCTTCATATTATTGGAATGGAGGTTTCAGGCTACCACTCCATTTGCTCCTGAGTGTGGTGGTATATGCCTATCATCCAAGCATTTGGGAGGCAGGGAAATACAACCAGTTAACTAACCTCTGCTACACAGAGGGATTGAGGCTAGCCTGGGCTACCTAAGACCCTGTCTGGAAAACAAACAAAGAGAAAATGCTTCATCTATTCTATCTTCATTCTGAGAAATATCCTTGGAATTTTTGTAATCTAATATCTGTGGCTTCAAATGCCATATTTTCATAACCCAGTCACATGCGGAAGTCAAGGAGGACAAAAGTACCAGATGAAATGGAGCTGCAAGCCCTCCTCTTATCTTTCAGAATTCCCCCAGAAACCCATCCTCAAGTTCAACTGCAGACACAGAGCTTAGCAGAAAATGAGGCTAAGGGAATAAGACAGTTTACTTTCTCCGTGGTCTCCCTCAGAGCTCTGCTCAGCTCGCCAACGTTACAATCTAGTGACAAGGACTCATTCCCTCCCGCACACACACACTGCGCTGGAGCCACACTAAGGTGACAGTGCCCGAGCCTTACTGATCATGGTGGTTCCCCCAGCCAGGGCAGCCTTGGTTCCCTGGAAGAAGTCATCTGCTGACGTCATCCCCTGGTCAGGCATCTGGAAGCGAGTGTGCACGTCGATTCCGCCCGGGATCACCATCCTGGAGTGGGCTTCAATGGTCTTCACGCCCCCTGGTACAATCAGGTTTTCTCCTATTTGCCTGAGAAAGCACAGTCGGTGAGAGAGGCGCCAATGAGAGGCGGAATCAAATTGGATCTGACATCTGTCCTCATCGCACTATCAACAGACCTTCTCTACATGGCGAGCACTTCTGCTTGGAGTCATCCCTATCATCCTTCATGGGAACACTCCCACCCACTCCTCATCCCCAAACATGAGCAGATGGGGAACAATGAGGAAAAACCAGGCACAGGGGCTGGCATGACCCCAGCAACTTGGGAGACTGACACGGGATTACTTCTAGTTCAAATTCTGTAGTCTTGGCTACAGAGGGAGCTCCTGACCCACCAGCACTGGAGAATGAGGCCCCTGTCTCAAAGCACAATTTACACAAGGCAGCAAACTCCTCATTCAATAGCTAGTTCTCGGAGACCCCAAAGCTGGAATACTGACGAGGCCCCCAACACTTATATGACGTTCACTCTGCCTTCTTCGGACCCGCCCTTCGGCTAGTTCCCCAGGACAGTTCGCGCTAGAACTATCTCCCAACATTTGTTTTCACGGTTTTCCGTTTCAATGTAGGGAAAACAGAGGTGGAAAAGTGTAGAGAGAGCAAAACAAGGAGGGAAAAAGAAAACTAAAAAGCAAACACTGAAATTCCAATAATCGTAGACTATGGAAGCAGGTGCACATGGAGGCAGATAAAGGTAGAAAAACAAATACCGATGCTATTTGAGGGGGAGGGGTGTTGTGGCAGTGTTTCTGATTTGTGTTTGAGGCTTTCATGTTTTGTTTGAGACAGTGCCTCTCTACCAAGCCCTAACTATCCTAGAACTCACTCTGTAGTCTAAGCTGGCTTCAAACTCAGAGAGATCCTCCTGTCTCTACCTCCCGAGTGCTAGGCTTAAAGGTGGATGCCATCCCAACCCAGCTGTAGAATTTTATTTTTGAGACAAGATCTCATCCTTCAATTAATTTGTTTAATTTTACCACATCTTTCTAACAGTTTTATTTTTTTTAAGGGAAAATTCATCAAGGAGGAGTTAAATGTCTAAGACAAATAAACATGACTAAAAATAGCATCGGGCCGCCCCATTCCGGGCCAGTGTCCTTCGGCCAGAGCCATCATGCTCGCCTATGATTGGGGATGCAAAAGGAATAAGAAAGTCATAGCCTGTGGCCGCCCAGAGCTGAGGCTGTTGCAGACAAACACACATGGAGAAAGCATTAACTGTGGAAACATTAAGACCCATTCTGGCTTCGCCGGTCAGGGTGAGCGTCCAAGCAATCGCGGCCAGCGCAGCTTGCCCCTCTCCAGACTCGCTGGCCACGAGAGTCTGATGAGCGCTGCTTATTAAAACGATGTCGTTCGCTGGGTTGCTTGCCTTCCAACAGATGTGCTCTCTCTCCAGAGCCCATGAGCTGTCCCCAGAGGAGATGCATGAAGCTACTGCTGTACACTCTGCTCCGTTAACTCTCCAGAGTCCCAGAATCCCCAAGCCCAGAACCCAATACACAAGCAACACGGGGTGGCCTCATTGATTCTAGGAACTACTTCAAGAATACAACAGAGATGGAGAGATGGCTCAGGGGTTAAGAGCACTTGCTGCTCTTCCAGAGGTCCTGAGTTCAATTCCCAGCACCCACAGGTGGCTAACGACCACTCATAATTCTAATTTCAGAGATCCAATGCCCTCTTCCTACTTTCAAGGGCAGAGATGTGGTATCCACGCATACTTGGAGGCAAAACACTCACATACATAAAAATAAATCTAAAAGAAAAAAAACTGAAAAAGAATGAACCCTAAAACCCCTCCAGCATCAGGCAGTCATTTGTCTGAGTTGCTGTTAATTAACGCAATATCCTGTGGCCCTCCCTAATCAAGCAGGCGGGTACACATCTTAGCAGGACAGGCTGCTGTCCACCTTCATGTGCTGTGCCTGAGCACTCCATCCCAAACGACGACAGTCTAGGAAAACCGAAGCGCATGCAGCCTATCGCGAGCCGAGCGTGTGAGCTGGCGACAGGAGGGGGCTGTGTCACCTCTGCTCGAAATAGCAGATTACATAATACATGGGTGCTCGTGTGTGCTGTGACTTCGAATTCCCTGGATCGGAATTCCCCAAATTCATTAATTACCACCAATAAAAACGAGCTTAAAATATGCTAAATTGGTCACTTCGGGTTTTTCAGCAGGGCCTGACTAATGCCAGATGCACGTTGGACCAATGTTACGACATTCCCAGCCCAAGCTTAGAGTCATTAAAGCTTGAGACTATTTACATGAAAGAAGCTAAAGCTTAGGAACACGGTGTCTGGGTGGGTGCGTGCGTGTGTACGTGTGTGCATGTGTGGGTGGTGCATATGCACATGCATAGCACGGAATCCTACTTACTTGATCAGCCCGTCTTCCATGTATATGTCGGCATAAAAAGACTGGTCATCATTGACAATCTTGCCACCTTTGATCAGAAGGCGGTCACTCTGTAACAAAGAGAGGAACAAGGTCACAACATACGACTGACCTAGGAGAAGCGCCATTCTCGGGGCGGGGCGGGGGCTAAAAGCATGTTTTCACCATTCAAGAGTGATGCTCAAAGTCGGGGAATTTGGGGAGGTACCTTAACCAAAGTGAACCTATGCTAGGCAGGCTGTTCAGCACCTCATGAGTAAGCTCAGCCTACATAAACAAACCATCTTTTCAAGAACATCTTAGACCTGAAAACAAAAAGGGGGGGCATTACAGAACATTCCAGCTTAAAAAGACAATGCTTTTGAAATGATTTTTGGCTAAACCTCATCTTTAAAAAAAAAAAATCCACCCACCCACGTGTAGGAAAGTCATGTCTTGGCAAACTTTTTGTCGGGGAAAACTGACCAAAAGTCCGTTGTCATAGCATATGCTACACAAACACAGGGGCTTCAGCCATAACAGGCTTTCAGCTTAGTGTGTCCACTCTGTGTTCGTTTATCTTTGTGGTAAGTCACAGCGAGTGCATGGGCAAAGGAGGAACAATAAAAACAGACACCCATCTAGCAAGTAAGAAACAGGAGTTTTATGATAAATTAGACATAGGGAATTTTTCAAGTCTAATACCGCTACAGATGGTTGACCCACTTGAGTGTTAAAAAAAAAATACTAAAACTAAACTAAAGGCTAATCCAGCCGAAAGAGCCAAGAACATGTAAAAGAAATGCTATCTTCTGAGTCACAGCTATCCAAGACACTGTGGATGGGGTGTGTGTGATGTCATCAACCTGGGAGGAAGCACAGGTTGGCTATTGCAGAGCCATTCCCCTTTTATTATGCTACGCCTTTCAAAGAACAGCATTCATCTTGAGAACAGTCAGCCCAGAACTCGAGTACAATACAAAAGAAAACCTCAGCAAGTACTACCTGCGCTTTGCAACTACCTAGAAAAGGGAAATTTTCCTTAAAACAGACACATGATGCTACAGAACAAAGAAAACAAGATACAGTTGTGCATAAGTGTAAACGCTATTGGGCTTAGAAGGTATTTATTGCTTCCGTTACATTGAAACACAAGGACACTGCAGGGTCTTCTATTCAGATGTAGGCACTGGGAAAGCCTTGTCATCATGGAGAGGGTAAATAAAAAAAAAAATCTTTACTAGTCCTGCCCTGCACCCAGAGCTATCAGAGCCTTGGAACCTTTGTGAAGTGAATAGGGCAAGATTCTGCTGCTGGGACACATGAGGAAACTGAGGCTCAGCGGGCTTAAGCCTGCAGGGACCCCTCCTTTTCTCCCCTGAGCGGAATGTCTGTAGTCTGGCAGTAAGTCCTGTCCTTCACTACCTCCCCTTCCTCACAGAAGTACCTATCAGTGCCATCACTGAGAAAACCACACCCCTCCCCTCGACAACGGGCTGGAGGGGGGGGGTGGGAATCAGTCTGTTCAATCTAGAGCCTTCTAGAAGGCTTCTTACATAAGAGGCGGGCCACTGTGACAGAGGGAGAGAGAACCAATAGGTCCTAGGGTATAGGACTAGATATTTTTCAAGGATAGAGGGGGCGCTCTTTTAAAAAGTGGTCGTGGTGGTTGCCTAATTCCCCCCTCCCCATACTGTCAAAATGAAATTGTCTTATTCGTGCAGGAAGACAGCTAATCAGGAGAGGTTTGCAGGAACCCTCCCCACCCCCACTGCCCAGCTTCCCAGATGCGGTCTGTCAGGGCAGTGAACATTGTATGTTGCATCCTGTGTGTCAATCCTTTGGGATCTGGTACCGGGGATTGGAGGGAGAGGGGGCTTCAAGAAAGGCTAGTTAGTACCCACCTAGCCCAAGCTAGAAACCCCAGGCACACGCCCCCTCCTTTGGCCAACTGTTCTTACACCACTCCTGAAGATGGGTGTGTCCTTGTGCATCAGGGAAAGGAGGCCGGGGTCCCAGGGCCCCAGAGACAAGGAAAGAAAAAGCTTGCCCTCAAATCCGGCCTTAAAAGCCATCTTCACTATTTGGAAGATGATTTCAAATCTGCGTGTCGCTGGGTCATTGCGGGCCACACGCTGGCCAGTGCAATCGCACAGTATTATATAACAACGAATTTCCTTGGCGATTCTCCCTGCCCGGGATTTCCTTCGAGGGTGTAGAAAACATAACCGGTGAGATTTTTCCCCCCAGTAAAAGACGCAAAGAGAGGACGAGGGTTGGGGCACCACCCGCTGCATCCCCGAAGCATCGCGAATTCCTCCCAGAGATGCTTGGCAGAGATGAACGAGGCCAGCACCTCGGCCACGGTGATCATTGTCTAGGGCAGGCCGGGCCATCTGCGCGAGTCGCAGCCAGCGCCATTACCTCCGCGAGCTTGCTCGCTGCTGTCCCCAGCGCCCACCCGCCCAGCCCGCTTTGTATGCGCCACCACAACCGCCTCCCTGGTGGCGGAAGGGGCAGGAAAGATGGAGAAAGAGAGCCGGGAGCCCTGCCAAGACCCCAGCCCCAAACCACAGGGCTCCCCTGGTCCTCCGGGTCCACAAAAAGCTCCCGCCCTTCTCTGTTCATCATCGAGTCCCGATCCTTCCTTCCCTCCGCATCATCCCGGTACGCCCTGCCCTTTCCAGCATCCCTCTGCTGTCATGACGCCTCCGGGCTGGAACTCGCTCCTTCTCGCAGGAAGAAGGCTCCAGAAAGCTCTTTCTGGAGAGGGCGGGAGACACGGGAGGATCCGTTTTCCAGGCTCCCCACCACCAGGCTCCAGGAGCCTAGCCTCGTAGCACGCAGCCGGAGAACAATATCCGAGCGTCGACCATGCATATTCAATCTGGCATCCATTTGCTTGCACCCCGCGGGCAGCGCTGCAGCATCTCGTACTGACAATGAAGGATACAGCGGATCTGGCGCGCTACCTCCATGCACTCCCGCGCCTATTTCAACGCCTTGCAAACTGCGTGCCTTGTAACTGTTATTACATCTCCCAACCCCCACCCCCACCTTCACCAACATCGCCACCACCGCCACCGTTGGCAACAAGAAGGAAAAGTTGAGTCTCTCTCCTCCGCCTTTAAAATACATTCTTCAGCTATTCTGTGTCACAAAAGGTTGTTCGCGTTTCCCGAGTACCAAACTTACCGTGATGCGTGGAATGTTTTTCTTCCCCTGATAAGACATCTCTCCTGGGGGAGGGGGGTAATTTCAAGACGACAGCTTTAAAGCAAAGACAGCCGGAAAAGAAGATTTGGTTTAAAATATATATTTTTGTAGGAAAAAAAAGTACAATTCCTTAGCTGGTCTTGTTGTTAGGGGATTTCAAAGCTATGAGACAAATGCAATCCTCTGTCTCTTCTCCTCTCCTCCAACACAGATCCAGCTAGGGCGGAAAAAAAGAAAGAGGGAGAGAGAACAGGAGGGAAGGGGGTGGAAATAAACTACAGCAATAAAAGCCTTGGTTCCAGTCAGCCACAACCGCGCATGCGCTGCCAGCCACTCCCTTTCCTCCCAGGCAAAAGCCATCCGCTTCGCGAGAGACGCTCACTGATTGGCCAGGATCGTGGGATATGCAAATGAGAAAGGCGGGGCAGGGCGCAGCGCCCGGGCTGCGACTGCTGCAGTGCGCGCAGGGCGCGGTGCGTGCGCCCGAGCGGGGAGCGCGCCTTTCGCGCCCTTTCTCTGAGCCTGGGCGGGCGAGTGGGGACTGCGGCTGGCAGCAGCCCCAGATGCTGCATCTGCAATGCAGGGCACAATGGAGGAGTGGTCGTCCCGGGAGGGTGAGGAGGGGGCGCAAGCCCGCGACGGAGGGGCTTCAGTTCGACCCGGGCGGCACGCACACGCCCGCCCGCGCGCCAATCCGCGGAGGCCGCCGCTGCAGCCCCGCGTGGGGTGACTGCGCAGAGCCAATGGCCTCGCTGGCGGCGAGCGCGCGACTGCACCGCGGCCTCCCCCGCCCCACTCGCCAGGCGCGGCCTCCGCCCTGCAGCGGCTGCTGCGACAGGGGATTGACGGCTGGAGGAACGCGAACAGCATCCGGGAAGGTCGTGGGCTGCTGGGCAGCGGACGCCCTGCCCGAGAACGTTTTTTTGTTTTGTTTTGTTTTGTTTTTGTGTGTGTGACTGCGGGCTACCAAGAACAAGAGATGGAGGCCGGCGCCTGTGGGGCCAAAAGGGCCAGTCTTGCCCCCTGGTCGCCCTCTTAGGTGGCACGCCAAGACTGACTCCTTTTGTGTCATTGTGGCGCCAGCAGATCTGGGGAGAAAGCTGCAGGGAGTCCTAAAGCTCTCACATCCAGAAGCAACGTGATGAATTATGAAGGAGCAAGAACAGGAGATAGGGGATGTTATATCCCATAGAAAGGGGAAACTGAGTCATGGAGTAACACTAGCTCTAGTCACTAAGTGCACTCCAGGTCTTCCTTGACGACTCTAGTAGTGCAATCGGCCTACAGCCAGGCTGTGATGTTCTAACAATACCAGGGAAGGGGGAAACATCACAGCCTGGAGAAGGTTCTCCAGGCAGATGACAAAACTTCTGCAGAGGCGTGACTTTGACCTTCTCACCTTGAGATCAAGGAATGCTCGTGGGTACTGCTTAGTCTAGGTCGTGGGGCAGCCTTTCAGGGAGGGAGGGTATCTATTTAACTGGCTCACACCTACCAGATAAAGACAGAATTATCTTGGGGCTCTGTTTCCCTGCTTTGTTTTGTTTTCTGCACCTGGCCACTGGAGGGGTCTTCAGTCTTTCCGGTCTAGGAGGTGGAAAATCACCCTTTCAATTCCTGCCTTAAAATCTGCAGTCCACTAGGGAGGGGACTGTGAGGCTCCTGGTCAGTTCATTCAAGTTCAAGTTCGATTTAAGCTGTGCCTCTTGAAAAAAACAGAAGCCAGTCCTTGCTTCCTGTTCCAACCGCTTATGATGTGCACTAAAAGGGCCAGCCGAGATCCTAAGGATTGATGTCAGCCAGCAATGGCTAAAGAATCCAGGCTCACAAAATTTAGCAGGTGGATCCTATAATCCCAGCACTCAGGATGCTGAGACAGGAGGATCAAGATCCACTTGGGCAATATCATGAACTGAAAAACAATTGAATAAGAAAATAAAGCAAAAAATATGCTTTCCTCTCCCGGAAAGCCACCAGTAAGGTTTAGCTGGAAATCAACTATTAAATCACAGAAAAAATAAGTTCTTGTCAGGGAAGGATAATGAGATTCAAATTAATTTAAACAAAATAGCCTCCAGTTACATTGTTTTTGTTGCATTTCCCTGCTCTTGGTCTTAATGGGTTTAAATACATCTTGCTATTTTACCAATTTGCTATGGAATATTTTGTTTTGTTGCATCCATCCATCTTATTAGTGTCAATCTCCTTCCCTCAACCTTACATACAAGGTTCTTAACCCATGATAATTGACATTTCTCCCCATAAATGTCCAGAGACATAAGGTTGAAATTGATTTATCTGTTCTGACTGGAGCTTAAGAGAATATTTGGCAAATGGAAAGCCCTGAAGAAAAAAAAGGCAACTTCAATTAATGAAGGAAAATAATTGTAGTTTGCTTATCTTAGCAAACTTTACTGCTCAGTTCAATGCAGGCAAGTAAGAGGGGGTGGGAAAGAAGCGTCTACACTGACAGATGGGTTAACCCGAATTGTATTTGTTAACTCTCTTTAAGGACACTCAAAGGAAAATTCCTAGGGAATCATTATCAGGGAATAGGATATTCGAAGCCGGGCTCCAGCCTGGCTTCTGGGGGTTTAAAAATTAAATGCATGATGACGAGGATGCATCTTTCTCTTCTGCATTCACAGTCTCTTCCAGAGCCCACCTCCCTGCAGTTCCTCACCCAGCAGCAGAAGAGGGCAAGCAGCCATGCCTACTGAGACAGCCTTTATGGTCTCACCCAGGCATCTGGGGCAATACGCGGAGGGGTGAGGCGGAGGTGCCCTGTCAGAGACTGACGTCAGCCGCCACTGCAGTTGCCTGCCCCTCCCCCTGGACTCCCATCCTGTCACCATGATCAGCAGTCAGAGCTTCAAATCAAACCAGAGAGAGAGAGAGAGAGAGAGAGAGAGAGAGAGAGAGAGAGAGAGAGAGAGAGAACAGATACAATCCAGTAGTAGAGCGCTTGCCTAGCGTGCCCAGAGCTCAGCTGTGTTTAGCAGGGCCTATTGGCATAGACTTGTAACTGTAGCTACTCAGAAAGCTGAGGCAGAAGGAACACAAGTTCAATGCCAGCCTGGCCAACTTTACCAAGACTGTATCTTAAAACAAAAGAGGTAAGAAAGTACATTTTGTGCTTTCTTTTCTTTCACTTCCGGTTTTTGTTTGTTTTTTCAAACCCTATAAGAAAGATGCAGTCAGAGCTGTCAGACCCATAGCAGGCATTCGTGATTGGTCCATAAATAAATACACTTTGTCACTTTAACTGTTAAGGTAAAACCAAAAGGCTCTTCCCCATTACCAACATGCCCGCCCCCAAAAAAGAAAAAAAAAAACCCTCAGTCTTTCTTGTGACACTATCATTGTGCTGGTCTGCGTCTGTCCACACAGTCCCTCGTCCTCAAGTCCCTGGAACCACAATGGAATTTTGCTTGCAAAATTATTCCCGTGGGAGAGGAGAGGGAAAAAACTGCCTATGTTTATATGTTATGTTTCTCCTAACAAAACTGCCACGTTCCACTAAGCCTGATAACACGCTGCATCCTTACTCTTAAAATCAACCTCAGAGTCACTCGAGGTGTCCCTAGGAAAATGTCCCCCTTACTCATTTCTGAAGTTGTATGTTGGAAATGAGTAAGGGAAGAAGGGTGCTAACCCAAGGCCTTTACTCCATTCTGCAGCCACACCCTGGTCCTCTGAAGCTGTTCCTTCCTCCACTCCATCCTTCCCTCTTGTGCGTGGATGATACCGTTTGTCCCATCAGGCCACATATACTATATGGCGAGCCCCAGCCCCAAGCCTGAGGTGGGGTAATTCTGTTTGAACTCACAGAACTAAGAATTTATTACAGTCTTGGTGATTATCCAGCCTTATAAAGAGTACCGCAGGAGAACTCGAGGCTTTGAAAGATGGCTGTGCAGATGGGTAGAGTAGAGATAACACCCACTGGAGACTCATAAGATCTTTGTACCAGAAAATGGGGGTAGTGAGCTGAGGGCTGTCGTTCGGAGTCTCCGGAATGACTGGCTGCTTTCAGTTCCTCAGGATCTACCCAGTGTGAATTCTATCCGGGCACAACCCTCCCAGGCTCTTGGTTTCATCTTCCCTCACTGTGTGGGAAGCTGGAGTAATCATTTCTGCTTCTGTGGCCCCCAAGGGGCACTTGGAAACAAAACGCTGACAGGAAGATCAAAACCTAGATGTGGTCAGAAAGAAAGAGCCACAGAGCCCTGCGTCACTGCAGCCAGTTGCCCAGGGCTGCAGCCTTCAATGTGATCTGCAGAGGTTAGGTGGCACAGTGCTCAACAGAAGGGGCAGTGCCCAAACCAAAGGGCTTTGGCTGGAGTATGCTGCTGCAATGGGTGCACGCAATGGTGATCGCTTTCTTGACTGTGGAAACCCAAAGGGCACGGCGTGCCAAAGAACTGCCATACACGCGGCCAGCCCACTACCACCTTCAGTGGGCGAGTCCTTTGAGTAGCGACCAGTGAGGGCCATCAGGGCAGTCATACACTGCTTTTACCAGAGCTGAGCAAGTAGGAACTGCCCCTTCGAGGCTCTAAAAGGGTCCTGAAGATCCCCTGACTACATGAGGCCGAGAAGGGGATTGGGGCACGGATGAATAAGCACGCCACAGAAACGAACAGAATCAATTTTTTTCTTCCGGTCTCCAGTTAGCACAGATACCACCTAAAGGACCCCACATTGCACACCTTGCATCCCAATGTGTGTGAATGCAGATTGTCCTTGGGGTCTCTGTCCCTGCTAGAGACACAAGGCACCTGACTCTGGCCTTCCTGTCTCAGGTCTTCCCCCTGGTGGCCAATGAGGAATATGCAGATAGTTCGCTCCTTTGTCCTGGACTAGTGGACTTCACGGTGGGAAAGAACCTTTAGGTTACTTGGCCTAGTGTTCAGAGCCTATCTGCCCGTCAGAATTATCTGAACCCTGGCTCCACCCTCAGGGATAGAGTCTCCCATGGCCAGGTTGAGAAAGATTATTCTCATTCTCCTCTGATCACTGAGCCTCGCACCCAGACCTTCTAAAGGAGGAGGAAACAAAACAAAACAAAGAGCTAAAAGGAAGGTTTTACCCCTACTCAGAACTTTCTATACTTCCCAAAGTGCAATGTGACCGGCTCCTTCATTCCACAAAAGAGTGGTAAATATTATTAGCTTTCAACTTGTCAGGTTTCCACTAACAATCCAATTTGCTACAATGTTGCTGCGTCGCTAAAAAGGCAGGAAACAGAGCTTTCAGAGCGCTAGAGTTTAAACTCATATTCCCCTCCCAGGTGTGGTTCAGTGGTTGGGTTTACCTAGAATAAGCAAGTCCCTGGCTTTTATCCCCAGCCCTGCCAAAGTTCAAATTCAATACGTTTTTTAAAAAACAAGACGCATCTTTCACCCTCCCCTGAGCCCTACAAGGTTTATCTTTGTATCCTATCATAGATAGAGATGTAAGGTACAAAGAGGTCTCTAGTCAAGGGCAGCTTCCCACTCCAGCAAGGAAAATATTCAAATCCAAGAGCCCCATGGTTCAACAGGTGTGTTCTCCCATAATAAAGAACTTGATTGTAGAACCCAGGCCCTGCCTTGCACAAAAGAAAGGCACGGGTGGTCCTACCATGTCTTCACTGATTTCTCTCCAGCCAAAGCACATCTTACCTCATGAGGCTGGGGTGCCCAGTCATATAGCTAGGTTGACTGAAGGATTTTTTTTTTTTAGGTTATTTCACCCATACAAAACTGATTTTCATGTAAATACACACCCGAGGCTCTTAACAAATGGCTCCGTGCTCCGGTCATACAGCCTGAGGTCTGTTTGTTACAGCAGCGGTATTCTTTCTAGACTGACTGCTATCGAGTGTCTCTGCTCTTTACTTCCTTGAACTTGGGGAAATGCCCTGGTCCTTTCACCACGCCGGGCTCTGTGTCCTCACCAGCTATTGCCCTGCCACTGTCCTTCTTCCAGAACTCTCTTCCGGCCAAGTGTAGCCTCTTCTCATGGTCTTCATTTTCTCAGCTTCCATTCCCATTGGCTTCTCAAGCCGTGACTACTGACTTCTTCCCTGCTCTAACAGAAAGAGATCTCACACAGAGTTGGCAACTGGTCAACCTCAGGACTACTTTGTCCTGTTACCTCTTCCTACTTTCTTTCAACAACTATTAGCTGCTTAATGTCCACCACATAATATCAAATGAATAAAAATAAGTTACACTATATTATTACATAATGTGATCTTATTCAAAATAATCAGCAAACTTGATTTTAGGGCATTTAAGTTCAAAGGGGAAAAAATGAGAGTAACAAGAATTCCATATGTCCTATCCCAAAAAACCACAGTTTCTCTTATTATTAACACATTAGTATCCTATGTCTTCAAATAAATTTGTTACCACCAGTGATCATATACCGTATAATAATAAATTTTTATATGTGCACATATATGCTGATGTTAAAATGAGACTTTGCCTCAAATTTTATATATATAATATATATATTATACATAGAAAATATATATATATTTCTAGCGCTGGCTGACTTGGAACTTATTCTGTAACTCAAGCTGGTGTCAATCTCATGGTGATCTTCCTACCTCCATCCTCCAAGTGCTGGAGAATGGGATTACAGGCATGAGCCATCATATCCAATGTTGACACATTATTAAATAAAGAACATAACTCACATTAGAGTTCACACTTCATTCCTGTGCTTTGTGGTTTTTTTTTCTTAGACAGGATGTCATATAGCACAGACTGACCTCCAACTCATTATGAAGCTGAGAATGTATTTGAACTCTGGATCCTTCTGCCTTCACCTCTCGAGCTCTGGGATGCATTACAGGCATGCACTACCATACCCAGCAGGTTTACTCTGTAATATACACCATTACAGTATCATAAAGAATTGTTCCACTGCCCTGAAAAATCCCCTTCATTCTCCAGATTATCTCTCTCTCTCTCACACACACACACACACACACCAGTCTTCTTGTTGACTCTTGTTGTTTTGTTTCTTCAAGAACATCATATTTCAAAATTGGCTTCTTGAATGGATGAAGAAAGTATGGAATATATACATATTAGAGTACTACTCAGCAGTAAAAAACACGGACTTCTTGAAGTTTGCAGGCAAATGGATGGAAATAGAAAACACTATCCTGAGTGAGGTAAGCCAGACCCAAAAAGAGGAACATGGGATGTACTCACTCATATTTGGTTTCTAGCCATAAATAAAGGACATTGAGCCTATAATTTGGGTTCTTAGAGAAGCTAAATAAGAAGGAGAACCCAAAGAAAAACATATAGGCATCCTCCTGAATATTAACCTTCATCAGGCGATGAAAGGAGACAGAGACAGAGACTCACATTGGAGCACTGGACTGAAATCTCAAGGTCCAAATCAGGAGCACCAGGAGAGAGAGCACGAGCAAGGAACTCAGGACCGCGAGGGGTGCACCCATACACTGAGACAATGGGGATGTTCTATCGGGAACTCACCAAGGCCAGCTGGCCCGGGTCTGAAAAAGCCTGGGTTAAAACCGGTCTCGCTGAACATAGCAGACAATGAGGACTACTGAGACCTCAAGAATAATGGCAATGGGTTTTTGATCCTACTGCACGTATTGGTTTTGTGGGAGCCTAGGCAGTTTGGATGCTCACCTTACTAGACCTGGATGGAGGTGGGTGGTCCTTGGACTTCCCACAGGGCAGGGAACCCTGATTGCTCTTTGGGCTGATGAGGGAGGGGGACTTGATTTGGGGTGGGGGAGGGAAAGGGGAGGTGGCGGTGGGGAAGAGACAGAAATCTTTAATAAATAAATTTAAAAAAATTGGCTTCTTACATTCATCGATACATGGGTAAGAGTCTCTGTCTTTTCACAGTTTGGTAGCTCATTTAGTTTATCACTTACTATTCTATCAAGTGGATAAACCATTTATTTGCTTCTCTATTGAAAAACATCCATCTTGGGGGCTGGAGAGCACTCAGCAGTTAGGAGCACTTACTGCTCTTGCAGCAGACCCAGGTACAGTTCCCAGCATCCACATAATGATTCACCACTATCAGTAACTCCTGTCCCAGAGGAGCTGATGGCCTCTCCTGTACTCTGAGGGCATTGCATACACATGGTACACATAAACTCACATAAGCAAACACAAATACATTAAGATAATAAAGATAACTAAATAAATCTTTAAAAGGGAAAGACAGTTTGGTGGCCTCCAAAGTTTTGCAGTTATGACCTTGCTGCTGTAACAATTTTCATACAGAGTTTTATCTGGACATATGCTTCATCACATCAAGGTGTAAAGTCACCTAGCAAAAGCATATGTAGCCTTTTAAGAAATCGCTCAACTGTCTTCCAACATAGTTGTTCAGCTTTTCATTCCTGCCATAAAATACATGAGATACTACTGTTTTGCCTTGTGTTGGCATCTGGCCTCCCTTAAATGTGAGTTCTTAGCACCTTCAGGAATTAGTTGGTCACGTGGATCATTGGAGATTTTTTTGTATCTTATCTTTGTTTTATTGCTAGTATTATTGTTTGTTTGTTTGTTTGTTTGTTTGTTTGTGAGACAAGGTTTCCCTGTGTAGCCCTGGCTGTCCTGGAGCTTACTCTGTAGACCAGATTGGCCTTGAACTCAGAGATCCAAATGCCTCTGCCTCTCGAGTGCTAGGTCTAAAGGTGTGTACCACCACCACCCAGCTCTTTTATTTTTTTTTTTTTAAGTAAATGCTGCTGGTATTGATGGTTGGTTTGGGAGATTTTGTTTGTTTTCTTACAGTGCTGGAACTGAACATTGCCCTCCACATTGCTAGGCAAGTGCCCCCCCCCACTAGTCTTCAGCTCTATGAGATGTGATTGGCTTCTGTGTCTCATATCTAGCCGCACTGACCTGTCCTTACGCCATTGCTGTCCTGTATTTATCACCATAGCTTTTCATACATTTTCAAATCAGGAACGTTGGTGCCTCTGGATTTGTCCTCAAAAACAGTTAGATTAGTCACGCTCTTTGGCAGTTCTGCATTGGTTAAGGCTGGTTTCTATCTCTGTAAAAAGCGCCAACAGGATCTGATGGAAACGTGTCAATTCTGTTATTCATTAGTCGATGTGAACTATGGGGTGCCTTTCCATTTATCTTTCTCTTCTTTAATTCCTTTGTGAATAGTTTATGCTTTTTAACACAACACAATGTCCAAGTCTTTCGCTTCTTTGGTCACATTTATTCCCACACATTTTATTATTCTGTTGCTCATATGAATGAAATTGTTTTATAAATGTTATTTTTAAAAAGATTCATTTATTTATTATGTATTAAATGTTCTGTCTGCCTGCAGGCCAGAAGAGGGCACCAGATCTCATTACAGGTGGTTGCTGGGAATTGAACTCAGAACCTCTAGAAAAGCAACCAGTGCTCTTAACCACTGAGCCATCTCTCCAGCCCCCTAAATTCCATTTATAGGATAGTTTATGGTGTACCAAAACAAGGTTGAAGTCAGGCATGTGATCTATGCTTGTAATACCAGTTCTAGAGAGATTGAGGCAGGAGGATCACAAGTTTGAGACTAGCTTAGACTCCTGTTACCAGAGGTTTCTGTCACACCCAGTCCCACATCCATTCAGTCCCAAAGAAAAACACACAGAGGTCTACATTAATTATAAACTGGTTGACCTATCAGCTCAGAATTCTTATTAACTCTTACATCCTACATTCTTGTCTGTGTTAGCCACATAGCTTGGTATCTTTTATTAGTGAGGCATTCTCATCTTGCTTCCTCTGTGATAACTGCAGACTGAGTCTTTCCTCTTCCCAGAATTCTCCTGTTCTCATTGCCCCACCTATACTTCCTGCCTGGCCAATCAGCATTTTATTAAAGCAATTCAACTGACAAGTCTTTACAGGGTACAAGATCATTGTCCCACAGCAGACTACATAGGAAGACTTTGTCTCAAAACAATAACATTTTTTTAAAAATCAAGATGTGAGGGTAAAGGGGCCATAAGATGACTCAGTGGGTAAGCTCATGTGGTTTTAGATGATATATATAGGGTAAAAAGATAGTCAGATGATAGATAGATAGATAGATAGATAGATAGATAGATAGATAGATAATAGATGGATAGGTAGATGGATAGGTGGGTAGATAGATGAGAGGTAAGTATGTAGGTAGATTGATAGGTAAATAATAGATAGGTAAGTAGAGATAGATAGATGATAGACAGACAGATAGATGATAGATAACTGATAGATCATAGGTAGGTAGATAGAGATAGGCAGATGGATAGACAGGCAGATAGGTGACAGGTAAGTATGTAGGTAGATTGATGGATAGGTAGGTAGGTAGGGGGACTAAACTGAATGCTACTGGGAGAAAGAAGGCGGAAAGGCGGAGTTGCGACACGCCATGTAGCTGTCAGAGGGGAAAGCCACAAGCGGTCAGCTGGAACCCTGCCTGTAGGCCACAAGCCTCATGGTAAAATATAAAATAATGGAAATGGGTTAATTCTACATGTAAGAGCTAGCTAGCTATGCTTAAGTGATTGGCCAAGCAGTGATTTAATTAATACAGTTCCTGTGTGGTAACTTCAAGTCTGGGAAGCCGGGAACAAACAAGTGGTCTCCACCGACAACTGTTAGTCTCTGTGAAAAGCTGTTTTACATTTCTTTAGGTGGCATTGTAGGGTTTTTATTTCATCTTGTCTGCATGTTGTAGGCTGGTTTGCCTGTGCTAAAACAACCTTTTTATTTCCCAGGCAAATCCACCCTGCCATGCTGTGCAACCACTTGAGTTTGAATTTGGTTGGGGGTGTTTATAAATATCTCTTCCTCAGGAATGCTGCCCTGTGGCTTTTTATTTCTAATAGTGTCTTTGTCTGGTTTTGAAATCAAGGCAAACTGTTATGATTTATGACATGAATTGGAAAGTGTCTCTGTCTTTTGGCTTGGGGAAGAGCTTAAGAAGGCCTCAACTCTTTGAGTTGAGATGTTCACCATGGCCCTGAGACAGTAGAGTCCTTGTGATCTCCTTTCTGCTGGAGTGAATGAGTCGTGGTCAACAAGGCCCCTCTAGGTTTAATTAACAGTCACACTTAGTACTATGATAATGCCAATGTCCAAGGCACCGGGACACTCAGAGCAGCCACAGAGCTAGAGTGTGTGTCAGGAGGGGAATGCATTGGCTCACCACACTTTTCTCTGCAGCCGTCCTCAGCTTGTGAGGACGTGCCATTCAGTTTTCTGTTCCTGTGTTGTGCCCAGAACTCTCCCAGAGCTTCTGTACACGGCTGTCTGCTTGTTGTTTCTGTGTCGGTGTGCTGACGGCTGAGACATCCTAGTGTCGCTGATGACACTCTACCCCAGTTAGCATTGTATGTTTGCTAGTTAATCTTACCAGCTGTGCCTGGCCACCTCACCATGGCCGGTGATCAATGTTAACCTGACTAGTCACGGAACAGACTGGCATCTTGTACCCCATGATGTGTCTCTTTCTTGGAGAAGACCTGGAATCGCTTTAAAGATCAGCTTGCAGGGGGCTGGAGAGATGGCTCAGTGGTTAAGAGCACTGGCTGTTCTTCCAGAGGTCCTGAGTTCGATTCCCAGCAACCACATGGTGGCTCACAACCATCTGTAATAAGATCTGGCGCCCTCCTCTGGCCTGCAGGCATACATGGAGGCAGAATGTTGTATACTTAATAAATAAATAAATCTTAAAAAAATAATATTATAAGTTATATACAAAAATGGCCAAACCACTCCCCCCCCCCAAAAAAAACCCTCACAAATGTTGGCACTTGGAGCCCCTAGCTGCTTCATCCTGAAGCTCTGAATCTGCCTTGACCTAGAAGCCTCTGGGGCAGCTGGCCCAGACCTGGCTCTACCACAGTGTAATGTAGAGATCCAAGGCTGTGTCTTATAAAACGACAAAGGTAAAAATCTCACATTCCCTTTTGTATAAACAGACAAAAAAAAATAGTATATGGGCCATCAGGATAGGTCAGCGAGCAGGTAAAGGTGCTTCTCCCAGATCTCGAGACCTTGCCCCAATTATCTAAGTACTTATACAGCAATAAAGAGATCAACGGGAATTACCTGGGATTTCTATAGCCCTTAATTTAGCTATGAACATATTTATTTAAGTCACTCGTTAGAAAAATCAACTTAAAAAGCTTCCCACAGGCTCTGTGGGAATCCCCAAACCACCCAGGCTGTTGGCAAAATTATAGGTTGCTCTCTGCAAACTGACATCAAGGGCCCATAGCTGAAGACCACGCCTAGACAGCTCACTGAACACGGAGATGTCGAGCTGGTGACTACTCAGAAGCCTCACCACTATGTGCCAGAGTCTTTGGTTCAGGAGGGTACTCTGCTTCCTCTCCAGAGAAATGTAAACACCGAGCCAGCCACAGGCCCCCTATCTACAACAACGTTCTACCTGCAAGACATGCTAAGGCAACGGTGGCACAAAGCTGTGGGAGTAACCAACCAATAAATGAGCTGACTCAAGGCACCAAGAAAACAGGCTCTCTAAATAAAAGTGAGAAATGCTCATGTGAACTCCCAGAGATTGAAGCCACCGCACGCACAGGGCCTGCACCAGGTCCTCTGCACTTGTAGTGTGGCTTCCGGTTTAGTATTTTGATGGGAGTCCTGAGTGAGCGAACAAGTGGGTCTCTGATTCTTGTGCCTTCTCTTGCCTCTTCTCCTTCTGTTTGTCTGTTTGCTCAAACTCCAATGTGTTAGCTTTTATCTTATTGTATTTTATTTGTGACACTTAAAATGATTGAATTGAAATACATTTAAAGTGAGTGAGTGAATGAATACTAAGTAACTAGGGCAAAGGCTAGCAACTAAAGTGTTAGCCTTTTCCCCATTTTCTCCAGTGGAGCCACACTGGGTACATCAACTACTCCACGGCAGGCCTCGTGTTGAGGAACAGCTGAACAACACATGATGGGCTCCACAGGGTGTGTGTGCTTTCATTTGATTACAGTTTGATGGGGTTACAGTTATATGTGTGTATTCATGTGTGTTCATGTATGTGTGTGCACACATGTGTAGAGGCCAGAAGACAACTTCGGCTATTACTTTTCAGGAGCTATCCATCTTGGTTTTTGAGATGGGCTCTCTCACTGGCCTGTTTTTCTTTTTTCTTTTTTTTTTTTTTTTTTTCTTTTTTGGTGATGTTGTATTTTGTTTTCTAGGCTTTGGGCATTTTGTTGTTACATTGGGTTTTTGGTGTGAGTTTTGATAAAGAACTTAAGTTATAGAAGAGGAGAGGATCTGGATGAACTTGGGGAGGAGAAGAATATGATCAAATTATATTTAAATTTAGAAAATGTTTTAAATTATACATATGAATATATGTGTGTCTATACATATGTATATGTATGTGTGTCTATACATATATACACACATATAAAGAAAATGTAACCATGCATGCAGCTTCCTGCTGCCAGCATGTCATGCCTTCTCCGTCACTTTAGAATCTTGCCTTCTGAAAATATAAGCCAAAATAAAACATTCATTAAAAAAAAGCCTTCCACAAAATATATTTTTATTAATTTATTAATATGCATGTTTTCACGTGTGTGCAGGGGCATGTGTGTGCAGTTGTATGTGTGTGCACAAGTGTGTAAAGGCCAGAAGAAAAATGACAGAAGTCATTTTTCAGGAGCTGTCCGTCTTGCATTTCCCACTGACCTGGAGGTCACAAAATAAGGTACAATGCATGTCCAGGGAGCCCGGGAACCCTCTCTTGGGATTACAAGCATATTCCACCCTGCCTGGGTTTATAAAAAGAAACAAAAAACATGAACCCTGCAGATCAAATTCAGGTCCTCATGCCTGCACGGCAAGCATTCTACATGCTGAGGTATCACCCCAGTTCCGGTCCCACAAAATTTTTATAAGCATGCGTGTAAATATAAGATGCGTGTAATCTCAGACACGATGGTACATACATGCAATCTCAACACTGAGGCTGGTGATAGCAGTGACAGAAAGATCGTGAGTTCAACCCCTGCCTTGACTAAAAAAAGGAGAACCAGCTGGGCATGGTGGTGCACACCTTCAATTCCGGCAGTCAAGATGAGAAAGGGGTGGATCTCTGAGTTCGAGGTCAACCTGATCTACAGAGAGCATTCCAGGACAGCCAGGGCTGCACAGAGAAACCGTGTCCCAAGGGGAAAAAAAAAAAAAAAAAAAAAACAGGAAAACAAAAGAAAGGAAAGAGAAAAGTGAACAAGAGCCAATCAAAACCATCTTCATTACAGATCCTAGCCTCCATATGTTCGGCTGTGAATCCTCAGGACCCTGCAGTGACCCAGGTCAGGAGGCAGCCACATCCCTCCAGCTCTCATCCTCCACCTTGTCCATCCACAAGGCTACATTCAGAGTCACCACCATCGCTTGTCTCTATTATGTGTATGCAGGGGTTTTCTTCTCTGCTACTTCTATTGGGCTTAATTTCAAATTCCTTTTTGTTCAGACATCATTTCCCCCCCTACACTCACAGACACTGTTCATGCCCAATCACCTAAAAATTTACTTTTAAAAATACACCACATGTATAATTCAGATGGGGAAATGACTAGGAACATTTACTAGTGCTACACATCCAAATTCATAAAAATGATCTGTGTGTCTCTGTACTGAAACAGAAATCCAAAATACCACACTGTTTTGCATAAACAGACGGAAAACGTAGCATGGGGGCCGACGAGATGGTCAGTAGGTAAAGGCCCTTACCCGATAACCTGGGTTTGACCCCCAGTATCCACATAGTGAAAGGACAGAACTGATTCCCACAAGCTGACCTCTGACCTCCAGACAGTGGTAGGCCTGTACCCACACACAGATACACATTGCACAATAAACAAACAAACAAATCCTTAAGGGGTAAAAGCTAACTTTTTTTTATTATTGCTTTTTCTTTTTTGACAAAAAGTCTCACAATATAAAGCAGGCTGGCCTCAAACAACTCATAATCCTCCTGCCTCAGGCCCCCCAGTGCTGGGGTAGGAGTTGTTTTTTTTTTTTTAACTATACTTCAGCTCTTTACCCCAAAACTTCATATGTTATACACTTAATCCTCAAAACAACTTCAACATTACAAACTTAATGTTTGTCCCTCAGATTCTTACTTTGTTGAAATTCCTCCCAGTGGGGTGATATATATAGAGAGAGTCTTTGGTAGGTCATCATTTCATGAGAATGGAGCCCTCATGAATGGAGTAAATGCCTTCATTTAAAAAAGAATATAAAGTTAGCATGTACTCTGTCATGTCAGGACGTTAGAAGCTGACTGCCTGTGGCCAGGAAGAGTACCCTGACGAGAATCCAGTCATGATGACATCTGGTCTCAGGCATCCAGGCTACACAACCATGAGAAATAAATATTCACTATTGAAGTTATGAGTCTGTGGCAACTGGTTCTACCAGCCCAGATGAGGGCATCTCATACACTGTCCTTATCCTAAGTGATAGGGGGAAAGTTGCTCGCAGAAACAGTGCTCTATAATATTTCAACAACGACAAGGTCACACGGTGTCTTGGTCACTGCTCTATTGCTGTGAAGAGACACTACAGCCAAGCCAATTCTTATAAAAGAAAGCATTTAACTGGGGGCTCGCTTACAGTCTCAGTAAGGAGGCTTAGTTCACTGTCCTCACGATGGGGAGCACAGTGCATACATGGTGATGGAGCAGTAGCTGAGAGCTACATCCTGATCAGCAGGCAGCAGGCAGAGAGAGACACCGGGCTTGACAAGGGCTCTTAAAACCTCCAAGCCCATCCCCCACAGTGACACACTTCCTCCAACAAAACCACACCTACTCCAACAAGGCTATACCTGCTACTCCTTCTAATCCTTTCAAACAGTGCCTCTCCCTGGTGACTAAGCATTCAGATAGATGAACCAATGGGTGCCATTCTTATCCAAACCTCCACATGCTCAGCAACACGGTTCTCAGGCTACTCTGTCATGCAGTGTTACAACATCAACACCATGTTACTGTACAGCCCTGAAGGAAGGAACGGACTACTGACCCACGCTGTACAGGTTGCCCTGTGCACAGGGAGAGAAGTTCATCTCCAAAGGCTGAATCATGGCTTTTTTCCCATATGAATAAAATCTCCATAATGGCAGAGATGAAATTACTAACTGGCAGAGGCACTAATGGAGGAAAGAGGGACTTTCTGATGGGCCTTTTGGTCAGGGTGGGGGGTGATGAAAATGCTTAGTAGATATTTGATTGTGGTGCACAGCCTATGAAAACAGTAAAAGCGGCTGAGCCACACACATTAAAGAGGAGAGTTTTATATCCAAAGGACTCCGTGCCTGATACTTGCACATCTCTGTGTTCGTTGCTGCTCTGTGACAGCAAGGAAATGGAAAATGCCTAGGTGCCCGTCAGCTGGTGAATGGCTACGGAAAATATATTCACACACACCATGAAACGGTAGTCTTCTGTAAAGAAGATAAAGTTATGAAATTTAGAGGAAAATGGATAGATTTGGAAAGCGTAATTTTAAGTGAGGTGACCTAACACCCCCAAAAAAGATAAAACCACATCATATACAACTAAGTGTGTAAGTGCAGATGAAACCTAAGAAAACTAGGAAGGAAAGGAAGAGAAGAGGGTAGCTGGAAATAAGAAGAATGCGGGGTGGAAAAGAACATGGGAGACATGAAAGACACAGGGTGGGGAGGACGTGAGGGGGGCATGGGAGGACAGGCTCAGAGTGTAGGGAGGACAGGGCTCAGAGTGTAGGGAGGACAGGCTCAGAGTGTAGGGAGGACAGGCTCAGAGTGTAGGGAGGACAGGCTCAGAGTGTAGGGAGGACAGGCTCAGAGTGTAGGGAGGATGCCCACTAAGATGCACTCTGTTTGAAAATGTCATAATCATAACTAAGACCTTGTGTGCTAATTTATGTTTTTAAAAGAAAGACCAGGCATGGTGGTGAATGCCTTTAATTGAAGCACCCAAGAGGAAGAGAGAGGTGATCTCTGTGAGTTTGAGGCCAGCATGGTCTACATAGAGAGAGTTCCAGGATAGCTACAACTGCTTAGAGAGATCCTATCTCAATAGACAGATAGATTAGATAGACAGACAGACAGGTAGATTAGATAGACAGACAGACAGGTAGATTAGATAGACAGGCAGATTTTAAGAGGAAAAATTATATATTCAAGGAATAAGCATGTATTTTAAAAAACACTCTAGAATATTTTTTAATTATTTATTTATTATGTATACAATGTTCTGTCTGTGTGTGCCTGCAGGCCAGAAGAGGGCACCAGATCTCATTACAGATGGTTGTGAGCCACCATGTGGTTGCTGGGAATTTAACTCAGGACCTTTGGAAGCGCTGGTAATGCTCTTAACCGCTGAGCCATCTCTCCAGCCCCCTCTAGAATATTTTTAAGGTATGTGGATTATATCTCAATTAAAACAGGCTTTTACCAAAAGTTAGCTGTGTCCAGAAGTTATTCTGCCCCAACTTGCCCTTGGAGAAGACCCTACCCTCCTCCTCCTCTATATATAAATGTCACCAAAAAGATGTAATAACCTGAGAGTTCTGCCCGAAAACTCAAACCCCTGCCGTCTTCATCCTCAAAGCCATGCTTGCCTCAGCACCAAAAGCCAGAATCCTCCTTGTCAGGGAGCTATATCCCCATCTCCTGACCATGTCCTGACCACCACTGGACCTCTCCGTACTATACAATGTGACCAGAAGCAGTCCTCACTATAAAATGTGCTGTCCCACAGCAGAGGGATATATGCATGCATGGGGCCTTCCCTAATGACCCACCTGCCTTCCTTGAGTGGCCCTGAAAACCCTGACCTGCCCCTGCTCTCCCTCCTGACTCCTCCCACCTCACAGTCCATGACAGTTTCCTCCACCCATGCTGCTCTGTGGAGACAGTCACGCTAAGACCCACATGGAGCGACCAGTGCGGGGGGGGCAGCTTTGGCGGTCTCCTCCTCCTTCATCTTCCTCTGCCTTGGATGCTGTCAGCCATTCTGCACCTCTGTGCTCCTTCAACCATAGAGTCACTGCCTGTGCGTTGGCCATTCTCCTGCATGTCTTCAGGATGGCCTCCCACACTCCAACTAAGGATGGCGCACTCCCCCCACAGTCCCGCTAACTCTATTCAGCCAGCCCATGCTATCTCTGGGCAGTCTTTTCTGTCCAGGGCTTCTAGTAACCCCTCCATACCAATGGCACCCCATCTCCATTTTGGTCTCCAGATGGCTTCTGAGATTATCTCCTGCAGGTTTTGGCAGATCAGAAGGCAGTTCCTGTGCTGCCTGGGGGAGTCGCATCAGGACCTTTTAAAAGCATCTCTAAGCCCTTGAGCTCCTTCCCATTAAGCTGGACCAGCCCTATGTTCTCTCTCAGGCCCCATCACTTGCTTCCACAGCTCCCTCTGCCTTTTCCTTTTGGCTTCCTGTCCCTGTTGTGGCCTGAATATGTCTCCCAAAGTTGATGAGAATTAACCCCACCGCAGCAGGAATGGGAGGCGGGGTGTGGTTGGGTCACGAGAGCCCCACGTTCATAAATGGGCTGATGTCACTGTGATGGTTAATTCTTTGGGTTGTCAGCCAGGGCTAACTATACAGAGGTCACTGCCACTTTGCCATTCTGCGGGGACACAGCAGAAGTGCCCTGAGCAGATGCCGACACCTAACTCTTGGACTTCCAACTTCTCTAGCTGGAGAAAGGAGGTGTCTCTTTATAAACTCCTCAAGTCAGGTGTGGTAGCACATGCCCCTTTACATCCGCTCAGCCTTGGCATTTTCATCTTGGTGCTCAGAAAACTTCTTTTTCTTCATTTCTTGACAGACACATTGAATTTGATATTTGACTGCTCTCAATCTGGAGCTATCTTTGGCTTTAAAGTCACCTTCCCTCACTCAAAGCCAGTATGTGACACCCACATAAATGCCCCCCAGGTACCTCACACTCAGAATGCCTATAGCAAAGTCATCCCTCTCTTCCGGCCACCCCTCCTCATCCTGCTCCCTGAGGCTGGGAATCTCACTTTATCCAAAGGAGGAGCAGAGAGACGGCCACACCCACTCTCTCTCACAGCCTTCCCCACCAGGCTCTCCCACCAGCTGCTGCATTGGGAGCCCACTCCCTTCCTCCCGCAGACCCTGGTCATTGCCATCTCGTGTGTGACTCGCCACAGAACCTCCTGCAGGTCTTTGCTTCCACCACTGTCCACAGGGGTCCTTTGAGAATCTCAGATCTACCATGCCACTCTCTTGCACTGAGTCTCCACCTCCAGAAGCGTCAGTGGCAGCATTTCAGGATGGCAGACAAAACCCTGCTGAGACGGTGCCATTCCTACAGTTGTTCCCCTTGACAGCAGACAGACAGCCCGTCTGCACTCACGTGTTCTAAATAACCCTTCATTGAGCTTGTCTTCTGCCTAGAACTCCTCTCTGGAGCCTCCTAGCCAACTCCTCCAAGTCTTCCTACAACTTGGACCTTCTGGACGGGGGAGCTTCCCAGACCACAGTTCTATTGTGGGTGTTTTGAGAACCCTCCTATCTGTTGTCCATGATGGCTACAACATCTGTCTTTAGAAGCCCCGAGCTCTGCCTCAATGGTAGGAGCTTGTAGCTACTTTTGTTTCTTTTTCTTTTCTTTTTTGTTCGTTTTATTTTGCTTTGTTTTTCAAGACAAGATTTCTCTGGCAGGTCCTGGGCCTTGTTTTGTAGATCATGCTGGCCTCAAACTCACAGAGATCCATCTGCCTCTGCCTCCCAAGTGCTGATATCAAAGTGTGCACCACCACCACTGCCCAGCTTATTTTTGTTTTGCAAATAGGGTTTAAATTATTATTTAAATAATTCAATTTATTATTGGGCCTATTATTTATTTTAATGGATTTACTCTTCTTATTAGGGCTATGATTACTTTTAATAAATTAATAAGAATGCTTTCTTAGTTCCTAGCCTTGCTTTCTTTTTTTTATAAATATTTATTTATTATGTATACAATATTCTGTCTGTGTGTCTGCAGGCCAGAAGAGGGCACCAGACCTCATTCCAGATGGTTGTGAGCCACCATGTGGTTGCCGGGAATTGAACTCAGGACCTTTGGAAGAGCAGGCAATGCTCTTAACCACTGAGCCATCTCTCCAGCCCCCATAGCCTTACTCTCTAACCTGAAATGTGGACACAAGTCCACACAGACAAGCCCTCAGCAATTTTTAAAGACATAAAAACCCTGAGACCTGAAGGTATGAAAAGCTAGCAGGCAAGGCAACAGAAGAGATGGAGCTGGCAGGGGACCAAGTATATAGCTTGGTGGGAGTCAGAACATGTCTCTCTCTTTCACTTTTTTTTAAAGAATTATTTATGATGTGCACAGTGTTCTGCCTCTGGTTGTGAGTCACCATGTTGTTGCTAGGAACTGAACTCAGTACCTCTGGAGGAGCAGCCAGAGTTCTTAACCTCTGAGCCATCTCTCCAGTCTGGAACATGTCTCTTAAAGGTATAAAATGGGTGTCGATGAACCTGCACACTGGTCTCTGTGTCCTCCTCTTCTTCACACAGGCTAGAACTGCTGGCTCCAAACTTGCAGGCACCAAAGTCAAAACTTTACCCATCCAATCACCTTGCATCACCTCAATAAGCACCCTAAAGCATCCCAGGCCTCTGTCTCCCTATGCGAAACCACACCCGGCATCTGCTGGTTGGAGCTAAGTGATGGATGAGCCAAGCCACCATAGCAGTCCCTGCTGCGGTCACCATCCAGAATGAGTCAAGCCACCATAGAAGACCCCAGCTGCGGTCACCATCCAAAGTTTGCTAACTCAGAAACTCTCTTGGATATGTGTCCTCATCCCACCCCAGATGATGTCCCCTAACCTCTTTGGGATGGTGGGTCACCCTTCTCTCTGTCCAGTCTCCAGCTATGAGAAACTTCCTATCTCAGACATTTTCTCAAAATACCCCTTGATGACGTAAGTCACAAAACAATCCCATACCAATTTTGTATTATGGATAATAAAAGGGTTATTTATTTAAGGAGAAAACTTACAGATCACTGTCCTAGACAGCAGTCCTCTGAATGAATAGGAACAGAGTCTAGCAGCTGGAAGCAGGAGCTGCATTTTCTGCAGCTTTTACAGTAAAAAAAAAAAAAAAAAGACCACGCCCAAGTGGGCTGGTATCTTAAAGGCTATTGGCTGAAGGAGCAGAATGTGCTCCCACAGCAACGCCCCAAAGAAAACTCAAGTCGTAGTGATGTTTCTTTGTTTCCCAGCCCCATGGCAGAAGGGGTCTGTCTATGAGGGCATTTCCACAAAGGTTTAGCTGGGGAAAGGAAGGCCCATCCTGAATGTGAGTGCTGTTTTCCATGCTCTGGGATCCCTGACTGAGTAAAAGGGGGATTCTTTTTGCTTACTGACTGTGGATACAATGTGACCAGTTACCACAAGCTCCTGCTGCTGACCCTGCCCCACCAGGACGGACTGTGCACTTGAAACCGTGAGCCAAAACAAGCCTTTCCTTCCTTAAATTGCTCTATCAGGGATTTTTGTCACCGCAAAGAGAAAATGAACCGATACAGCATGGTCACACAATGCTGGGCTATCCATTGTGACGACAGTGGGGTGGGGCTCCTGAATTCACCGTGTGGGAGTACTGTGACCTTGACAAGTTAGGGCAGAGACACAAGCCACGCCGGAGTGGGCTGAAGAGTGAGCCGTGGTATCCAAAATACATACACAACGCTTACAGAGCAACAGTAAAAAGACAAGCATCCTCCCCACAGAAAGATAGGAACAGATTATAAATACTCAGTTCAGGAGAGAAAGGCCGTGAATAACCAGGCACCATATGAAAAGATGCTCAGCTCCCAAGCAGCAGGGAAAAGGCAAACAAAAATCATGAAAGATCCTGGAGCCATGGTTCAGCAGTTAAAAGTGCTTACTGCTCTATCAGAGGATCTGAATTCAGATCCCAGCACTCCCATCTCACAAACACCTATAATCCAGCTTTGAGGGATCTCTGTACACACACACACACACACACACACACACACACATATACATACACACATATACACACATGCATGCATGTACACATGCACACACACACACACACACACCACTAAAATAAGTCTTTTTTTTTTAAAGGAAAAGAGCCAGGCATTGTAGGTCATTTATAGCTGATGTGAGGTGGATGGGACGCTCTGTGCAGGTTCTGTGCAAATACAACATTTATATAAGGGACTTGCACATTTGTGGTTTTTACTATTGATTTTACATCCTAACTAACTCAAAACCACCCAGAAACCAGCAATAGGGGGAGAAAATATATATATAAAAAAGCAATGTAACCAACCTCGTCTACAAGAGCTAGTTCCAGGACAGGCTCCAAAGCCACAGAGAAACCCTGTCTCGAAAAAAACCAATTAAAAAAAAAAAAAGCATGTATAATGGTACATATGAATGGCAATGTCATGATGGGACCCACTAGTTAAAGACTGAGTTTAAAGAGTTGGGGTGGGAGTGCCCAGAAATTTATTTGGCCTGTATGCTGGTTAGATTTATGTCAACTTGACACAAACTATAGTCGTCTGAGAGGAGAAAATCTCAAATGAGAAAATGTCTCCATAATACTGGGCTCTGGGCCAGCCTGTAGAGCATTTTCTTAACTAGTGATTGATAGGGGAGGACCCAGACCATTATGGGTGGGTCCTTTAAGAAAGCAGGCTGAGAAAGCCATGTGGAGAAAGCCAGTAAGCAGATCCCCTCCGCGGCGCTGCACCAGCTCCTGCCTCCAGGTTCCTGCCCTGTCCCCCTTCAGTGACGGACCACAGTGTGGAAGTGTAAGCCCAATACCCTTTCCTCCACAGCTTGCTTTTTGGTTATGGTGTTTCATTACAGCACTAGAAACCCTAACACAGCCTAGGAAGCTTTATTTCCATATTGCTCTAGAAGGTTCTAAACCTGAATAATTCCATTCAGCGATTGATGACTAAATATAACTCAGACTATTCCCAATTGGGATGCAACTAAAAAACATCACTAAGCAACTAGAGGTTATTGTAAGTTATTGCTATTATAAAGATACCCTTGCTGGTGTGCCGCAATTGATCCTCAGTGGTGGCGGCTGTGCACTGATGGTGGAGGTCTCTGCTGGTGGACAAGCCCAAGGTCAGGAGGTAAAGCAGATCCTGCCTGGAAATCTCATTTGGGCCTTGAATGAAGATGGGTCGGGAGACGAGGAAGGGTGGATAGGGATGGACTATGACTTACAGCGAAAGACAAAGCATTGTTCTAAAACAGAAACCAGAGAATAGAATCCATCTCACCAATCTTGGTTTTAACACTGCGCTGAGATGAAAACTACAAGCCAGGCATGGTGATGTGCTTGGGAAGTGGAAGCAGTAAGATCAGGAGTTCAGGACCATCTTCAACTATCATAGCTGGTTCGAGGACAGCTTGGGTTGTTTGAGACCTCAGAGGGAGAGTGTGGGAGTAAAAGAGAACGGGAACCCCTCTGCAAAGGGAATGGTGCTGCCAATGGACTGGCTCTTCTAACATCAATGAACAGTCAAGACATGGTGCCAGCCAATGGACTGGATCTTCTAACATCAATGAACAGTCAAGACATGGTGCCAGCCAATGGACTGGACCTTCTAACATCAATGAACAGTCAAGACGCTCCCCCCCCCCAGACACACAGCCATGCTAACAAGCCAGCCTCATCTAAATGATTCCCCATGAGGGTTCTCTTCCCCAGAGATTCTAGGTGGTGGTACGTTCATTCTACTCCAAACGTCACCTCTATCAGTCAGTCATCTAAGGTCATCATCTTGTCATGTGGCTTCCAAAATCAAAATTGACTTTAAAACTTCCCTCTACCAAAGAACATAATCAATACAGTGAAGAAGAAAGCTACAGAAGGGTGGAAATATTTGTAAGTCATGTGTCTGTGCTTACTAACAGTACATGGACACATACTATAACACTGTAATTGTTCCATACAACTCAAAAAAAAAAAAAAAGCAGTCAAGGGTGTGAACAGATATTTCTCTAGAGAACACATACAAAGGCCCGGGAAGCAGAGACATGATCCCACCAGGCATGTCATTAGGGAAATGCAGATCAAACCCACAATGAGATACCACTTCACACCCACTAGGACAGCAACTATCAAAACAAAAGCAAAAACAGCAAGGCATATGGGTACACATCTGTACTCCCTCCGGCTTGGGAGGCAGAGGCAGGATGATCCACTTGGGCCCAAGTGTTTGGGGACAGAGTTTACAACACAGTGAGACTTCATTTCAAATGAGGAGGTGGAGCAGGAGGAGGAAGAGATGGGAGGAAAGAGAAGAGGGAGGGAGGGAGGGAGGGGGAAGATTTTAGAAGGTACAAGAAGTGGGAAAATAGGAGCCTTTTGCTCTGCTGATAAAACAGCATACCTACTGTGGAAACCATTGTGTGGTCTCTCAAGAAACTGAAAACAGGCTAATTAGATGGCTTACTAGTTAAGAGCACGTACTACTCTCGCAGAGAACCTAAATTCTATCCCCTAGCACCGACATTGAGTGACTCCACCTGAAACTCAAGCTCTCGCGGGATTCTTTGCCTCCGCTCTCTTTGGGCAACGCACTCGTATGCACGTACACACACACACACACACACACACACACACACACACACACACAGATATACACATAAAAAGCAAAGGCCTGGAGATGGTTCAGCCATTCAGAGCATTGACTGCTCTTTCAAAAGAAGTCTTGGGTTCCATCCCCAGCCGCATACATTGAATGCGGTGACACGTGTCCGTGATTTTAGGACGCAGGATGCAGAGGCAGGAAGATCCCAAAATTCAAGGTCATCTTTGGCTACATAGTGAGTTCAAAGCTCGCTATGGACTATACAAGACCCTGTCTTATAAGAAATAAAAAATTAGGTAAAGCAGTGTTATCAAAGCAGCAACACCACCTCTGGGTAGATACTCAGAAGAACTGAAATCAGGAGCTCAAGGAGGCGTTTTCGATACCACATTCATAACAATTCAGCATGTCCACAGGTGAATGAATGGACAAAGAGAATGTGGTTAGAGGCTGGGGTGTAGCTCTGTGGAAGGTGCTTACCTAGCTCGTGCAAGGGCCTGGCTTTGGTCCCAGCAGCATGAGAAAAAGCACCGTATTTTAGCAATGAAATAGCATCAGCCAAAAGAAGGTAGTTCTGCCCATGCTGTAACACGGGTGTCCCCTGAAATTGTCCTGGTGAATGAAAGCAGCCGGTCATCACGGGAAAGTAACAGTGCAGATAGGACACGCCTACAGTGCTGAGCTTTTGGAGACCAGAACTAGGGCTGCCAAGTCCTGGGGGGTCAGGGTTGTGCAGGAGAATGGTAACGTGGTGAGGACAAAGCTTCAGATCTGCCAACTGCAAAGAATTTGGATGAACGAGCAAACATATGTTTACACTTATCTCTGAACTGCACACCTGCATCATCAAGATGGTGAAGTTTGTGTTATTTGTGTTTTGCTCCAACAGGAAAAAAAAATCAATGAATGCAGTTTTCCAAATTTCATAGTTTTAAATTCCACTTGTTGGTCACTGTTCCTCAGTGCCACCCCTGGCATTCCAAAGCTGTTTGCTTGGAAAGCGGGTCTTCCACATTCTTAAGTAGCAGTTTATATACACACATTAAAATTTCGATTCTATTAAATCTACTGTATATATTAAATATTTTCATAATTATATAATTAGATATGCATATATGCAGGAAAAATGGATGAGTCTTTTTTATATGAGCAGGATTAGAAAATGGAAGGCTCATTATTCAGAGCAAAAAACTCTGGGTGCCACCCAGCTAGCTATTGGAAATGAATTTCAAGGCTCCCTGGGGACTTGGTAATATGACTATAATCGCAGGAAGAGCGCCCAAAGCTCCAGGATAGATTTCAGACAGTTCTGTAGTCCCAAGCACAGCGAGGAATGATGCAGCAATAACAGAAGCAGAAAAGGAGAGAGAAGTTGAACTTAATTAAAATTAGAAACTTTGTTCCTCCAAGAATACTATTTTAAAAACATAAAAACAAACAAAAAACAAAAACGGGGCTTGAGAGATGGCTCAGAGGTTAAGATGACTCAGCAAATGAACTTATTATATTTACATCCTATTTGAACACCAACTGCTCTTCCAGAGGACCGAGGTTTGGTTCCCAGCAACCATGAGGGCAGCTTATAACTAGCAGTTGTAATGCCAGTTCCAGGAGATCTGGCGTCCTCTCCTGAGCTCTGAGGTCACTGGCACACGTGATGCACACACAGAGAGGCAGACACACCACACGTGATGCACGCTTACAGAGAGACATAGATACACACATGCTCATAAATAAAAAGAAAATAAATCTTTGAAAAAGTTAGAAATAACCCAAAAAGGGAGAAAATATTATCAGAAAACATCTACCAGAGCTGAAGGGACAGTTGGGGAATAGAGAGATTGGCTGTCATGCAAAGTCCTAGGTTTGATACCCAGAACTAGCAATAAACAATTGTTATCTATCCAATAAAGAGGTAGAATCAGTGATATATAAAGAATTCTTATCATTCAACAACAAGACAAGGAAACAAACTTAAAAACAGATTTTTAGACACGCATGAACACCCAGCAAGCACAGCAGTAAGTTACTAGGAGTGGGGATAAAGCCACCAAGAGAGCTCACAAACTCACAGAAAGAGAGATAATCAGTCTTGGAAAGACTGTGCAGAAGTGGAGACCCTCACATTCCACAGGACAGAAAATGTAAAGGAGTGTGGTTGGTCCTAAAATGGCCGAACCTAGAATTACCACAGAGCCCAGGAACTCCACTCCTAGGTGAAATCCAAGAAAATGGAGAAAATGGTTCTACCTTGACATGACTGTGAATCACCAAATTACTCCGAATTGCCAAAAGCTGGAAAGGTCCCCAGTGCCCATTAAGGGACAAATGGAAAAGCATACAAAATGAGGCATATTATTCAGCCAGTAAAAGAAAGAAAGTGCCCGCCCCCCCCCCCACATACACTACAGTGTGAATCTCAACAATACGCACTCGTTAAGATAAGGAAGAAACAAACGGCCACACATCGTTTGACTCTGTGGACAAGAAGTGGTCAGAAAAGGCAAATCCACACAGACATAAACACAGATGCATGGTTGGCAGAGGGTCTAACAGAAGTGTCTACTTACTGGGCACAGGTTTAGCCTGAGGGTGACGAAAGTGTTTGGAATTAGACAGATATGGTGGCATGCACCAAATTACAAAAAAAAATCCAACTTTTATGCTACAAAAAAAAAAAAAAAAACAGCTAGGAGCAGTGTGGCTTTCCTTTCTGATCCTTCAGTGAACATGGAGAAGGAAGCCTTGAGGGATAGGCTCACTCAGTGGCAGCTCAAGATCGTACAGCTGCCCAGGTCACACAGCCCTGAGGTGGCAAAGCCAGGTTAGCAGAGGTCTTCCTGTCTCCTTCCTCAGCCTTCTCGCTACCAGACAGTTCTCCAGGAATCCCAGCCCACGTGCGCCATGTGTTTATTCAAAAGCAAACCCAGAAGCACCTTCAAGACCAGACTTCGGCTCTTCAGGGCCAGGTTCTCTCCCTCAACTGAGAGGCTCTGACCCGTGTAAGGAGTCACCTGTGTGGGGTTCGGGGCCTAGGCCACCAAGCTTCTTCCTGCAAACAGTTTAAGTGTCTGGCAGCCACCTGTTACTGCTTTTACAAGACCTCCCTCCCTGCTCACGTGACTGTCGAGGATTCCATGCAGGTGTCCCCTCAACTATCCATAGGTTAAAAACCCTAATCCCCAAGACTGCATCACAAGGTGAGACTTCTGGAAGACCCGAGATCGTAAAGGGGGAACTGCGTGGTGAGATGAGTGTCTTCATGACAGACAGAGAGCCTGCTCCCTCCACCACATGAGGAGTATGAAACCGCTCTCCCTTCCCAGATAAGGGCTGTGAGAGCAAAAGCCTGGAGTTACAGCAGACTAGTCTACAGTCATCTGTCACAGCCGTCCCAGCTGCCTTAGACACTGACTGACAGCGATCGGAAAAGGTACACTGTCTTCACAGAGCTCTCATCTTAGGAAGGGCATCGTCCAGGCTGTTCAGACTTGGCCTGTGTCCCGGTGGTAGCTGGAGATGCTTCTTGTGTTTAAAAATCAATGGACAGAATATCATTCCTTTTGGGCACATTCATAAAGACTAATCAATGGTCCATTTGATGGATGACATTGAAGAATGCATAGTAACAAATACGTGTCACTCAGAGCACGCTTGTAATCACTATTCTTTCCGAGATGGGTAAGAAATGGTGAATATGAAAAGTAACTCAGAGCCACGCATGATGGTATACAGTCTTACTCCTAGTACTTAGGAAGCAGAGTCAGGAGGATTGCCAGAAGTTCAAAAGTAGCCTAGTCTATGCGGTGACCCCCAGGCCAGCCAGAGCTACAGAATGAGACCCTGTCTCAAATAAGTGGGGGCAGGGAGCAATTCAGTATATCTTAGTGATTAAGAAGTTCTCAGCTGCCTAGTTCTGGGTTCAAACCCCACCCTTGATTCTTCATTAGAACGTTGCCTTTAACTTCCTTAGCAAGGTAAGGGTCACAGTAGCACACGCTTCATAAAGTCAACATAGGATTAATAAAATAGAACACACAAACATTGCTGCCAGGCCTGCCCCATGAAGCTATGGTGTTCAGTGGGATGGAAGCTACTTGACAGTAAAAGTGAATCACACCTTGAAGTTCACAACACAACATGGCCTGGAGCTGCAGAACAAGTTGGAAGAAACACAGGGCGAATTAGGACAGCTCCATTCAAAGCCACGTCCATGCGCCTCCCAGACTAACAAGGCCTCTGCAGTCAGGTCAGTAAACAGATCTCCACAGCCTTGGTTTCAGGAAGGTGACGGCACATCTGTCAAAGGAAAGGTTTCCAAGCGAGGTGGCTGCACGCCCTGTGACGGAGACTCTAGCGTGGAAAGTCGCAGCTGAGAGTCAGGAGGTGATTTGTAAGTCATGGGTGGAGTTTTTGGTCTTTTTGGGTTGGCTTGCTTGCTTGTTAGCTTTTCTTTAGAAGGTTATACATTTCCCTATTCGGAGCACATTCCTAGTTGGACATATGACAATATCATGAGTCATAGAGATAGGGTCTCTTTTTAAAACTTTTTAAATTACATTCATTTATTGTGTATATGAACAGATGTGTGAGCCTTGGCAAATATGGAAAACAGAGGACAACTTGCAGGAGCTGCTTCTCTCTCCCACCATGTGGATTCTAGGGATTGAACTGAGGCAGTTGGGTTTGACAGCAAGTACCGTCCCCACTGAGACATCTCGCTGGTCTGAAACAGGGTCTCCTATTCCAGGTTAGACTTATATACTACATGGCCAAGGCTGACAGCGAACTCCTCATTCTCCTGCCTCCACTTCCCCTGCCCTGGGATTGCAGGCATGTGCCAACATACCTGCATAGTACCAAGGCCAGGGTTAGCGTGAAGCCAAGAGAAGAGACCTCCACCTGAGTCACAGGACTGCCACCTTAGGTCGGGGGGGGGGGGTGATGTCCTTTCTTCAGGGCTCAAATAACTAAGTCTCATTTGAGCTTCAGCAATCAAGGTAAAGACACAAGACAGGTAACATTCAAGCCATGGTCAATTTGGACTCTCCCTCCCTTCTCAAGGAAGTAGAAAGGGACTCTGGTACCAAAGGCCACCTAAGAAGAGCTGCCTGTTGTCAGGGCTACAACAGTAGTTCAGCCCAGCATGGAACCAGAGGACTTTAACTTCCGAACAGCTGGGGGGGGGCGGGTCTTGCCTGTGGTAAAGCAATGGCCATTACCTTCCTTTTGAGGTACTGTGGAGATAGATACAGCATTTAGCTGGAAGACTTTGGGAAGACTTTCCGCTCAACTTAGGCCTGAGGCAAAAGGCTGGGGAATCTTGTCTCATCTGAGCTCGACCTTTCGCTTCTTTGCCCCGCCTCCCACAATTAATTTGTTCATTGCACATCTACTAGCTGAACAAGGATGTTTAAGTTACCAATGATTTGTTATAATTTAAAGAATTATTAAAAAAAAACCTTTAGGAGGAAGGAAGAAGACTGGGGAGATGGCTCGGTTGGTTAAGAGCTGGAGATCATATGTGACTCTCTTATTTGCTGCTTTGTTGCTGTGAAGAGACGCCATGGTAAGGCAGCTTATAGAGGCTTGCAAGCTGACCCGCAGAATTCAGGTGAAAGCTGAAAGTAGAGACGAAATCCCAGCACTGGGGAAGCTGATGCAGGAGGACCACTAAGAGCATCACGTTATTGGCCTGGTTCTAGGCTCCCAGCCAAACCTCCACTACACGTCTGCCATAGCACAAGAATCTCAAAGGATAGCTTGGTTATTCGCCACTTACACAGGTATGGACAATGTAACCATCAGGCTTTCTCTGTAGGTAAGATTTGGGAAGGTTGAATGGAAGAGGGGAGGACAAGGGGGAAGAGAGGGAATTTAGAACATGGTGCCCTTTGGAGGAAGAAGGGGCACCCTAGGAGGATGGGGTAGGGATGGTGTTGTGGAACACTGGGAACCTAGGGCTGGGAAACAGTCAATCTGGGGAGAGAGGATATGGATCCAGAATGGAAAGAAATATTAGAAAGCATTGTACAGGCATGGTGACTGTCTGGATCCATTTTATGTGCTACTGTAACAGAATACCTGAATTGGGTAACTTATAACAAAGACATATTCCTTGTTCTTTATTTTATCCTACTACGTGTTTATTTATATGCATATGTTCAGATATGCATGCATGATCATATATTGTGACTGTATGTGTATGCACATGTGTGTGGAAGCCAGAGGTTGGCCTCAGGCATCCATATTCCTTATTTAGACAAGCCTCCCACTGAGCCCTAGGGCTTGCTGCTTTGACTGGGGCAGCTGGCTGTAAGCGCAGGGGATCTTCCCAACTGTTTCTCCCCAGCTCGGAGATTACCAACGCACACCGCCACAAAACACTGCCTTGATTTGAGACAGCATCTTACCGTGTAGCCAAGGCTGTTCTGAAGTATATTACATAGGACAGCCTGGCCTTGAACACACAGAGGTTTGCCTGCCTCTGCCTCCCAAGTGCTGTGCACCATGCCTACCCCACACCCAGGTGTTTATGCTGGCACTGGTGATTCACTCAGGCTTGTACAGCAAGCCATTTACTGACTGAGCCATCTCTCCCGTCCTAGACAAGAATTCCATTTGGTACTTGAATCTAGAAGCCGGGAAGTCTAAGACTGAGGTTGCACACCATTGCCATGTGACATGGTAGAAAGCGTCACATTGGCAAAAGAGGAAAAGCGACGCAACTCAAGAGTCTCGGGCTCTTGTATCATCAGTGCCGACAAGCATAAGAGGAGGCTATTCCCACCAGCCTCGCTTCCCAGCATGGGACTACACAGAGAATTGAGTTTTCAGCAAGTATCTAGGGGATGTGTTTGAGCCAAGCTCAGCAGAGGTCTACATAACCCACTCACTGGCATTTGCCCTGGACCTGAGGACAGTTACTTCCCTACCTCTGTAGTCTACACGTGTTGTTCATGACTAAATGGGCCTGGAAGTTCTTTGAAAGGGATTCAGCATCCAGAATCCCAGGATGAGAGAATGTTTCTGACCTAACCATATCTCCAATGGAAGAGAAGAATCCCAGGAGACAAGGTGGGGCTCGAAGACCACTGTTCACTGGCAAGCTGACAACTGCCATGGCTAAACACTGAGGGTCCTCCAAAGGTTTGTATGTGAAGCCTGGATTCTCAGGGAGATAGACCTTTATGATGTATGGTTTGATAGGGACTCCCAATGTCATTGTGTGTGTGCCCTCAAAGAGATTATATTCTCTCTCTCTCTCTCTCTCTCTCTCTCCTCTCTCTCCTCCCCCCCAGGACTTTGCTAAGCAGCCCTGGCTGACCTTGAACTCAAGGTGTAGTCCAGACTGCCCTTGAATGCACTGAGGTCCATCTACCTCTGCCTCCACAATGCTGGATTAAAGGTGTGTGCTGTCATACCTGGCAACTCTGACCATTCTTAAGACCCCTTACAAACAAAGATTCAAGGGAGGAGAAGGGGGCATAACCCAATCCACCCACCCTCCTCTGTGCCAGAGCTTCTAGAAGAATTCCTTGAAAGCCTGGAGACACTCTCCTCATGAGTGTAATGACCCTAAATAATGACCACTGATTCTGTCAAAACAATGAGCCAACTAACTGTGCTTTCTGTCACCATCGTTATACATATATGCACATCCTCTTGTGAACCATGAAAAATTCATACATTGTAAGCACCAAGCTGGGTAACTGTCCCTAGTTATAAATGACAAAATCCCACAGGAATGCCCCTTTTGTGATAAATGAACCAGAGAGGGCTGCAGAAAGACTGAGCCAGAACCGACCTCTAGAGCTAATGACCAGGAAAGTGAGGCAGAGATGGGTTTGCAGGGGTTAAAATAGGGATTTGGGCTGGTGCTTTCACCTTCAAATTGCCTCCTTTATGTTCCCTAGATTTGCAATTTAGAGTTTCTGCTCAATTTAGGGTGTGTTCCCACAATCACTCCTGATCTTACAGCCAGTGAAGCTGCCCTTCAGATTCGAGTGTTAATATGCTGCCTTTGTTACACAGGGGTCATCTCATCTGCCATCTTTACGTGTTCTCTTGTGGACTCTCCAGATGTGGTTCTGTTCCCTCCAGGCTGTTGGAATGACCCGTATGTCTGACTTGGGAGTGTTCACTCAACCCCTGTACTATATGGTCTTGACTTTCACCAACATACTCCCATGGATTCATTTTATACTTACCCTGTTTTCAGTATAAGGTACAATATTGAAACATTTGGGTTAGGGATGTAGCTCAGTAAGAGAAAAATTGTTTAGCACATACTAGTCCATGGGTTCAGGCTCCAGCACCACAAAAGAAAGAAAGGATAGATAGATAGATAGATAGATAGATAGATAGATAGATAGATAGATAGATAATAGTTAAATATATAATAGATAGATGATAGATAGCTAATAAATAGATGATAGATTGATAAATAGATGATAGATGGATAGATAAATAGATAAACAGACAGGTAGTAGATAGATAGATAGATAGATAGATAGATAGATAGATAGATAGAGCTGTTGGTCATGGTGGCTCACATCTGTAATTCCAGCACCCAGGAGGCACTGGGATTGTCTGAGTACAAGTCCAGTCTCAGCTACAGAGAGAGATGATTCTGTCTCAAAAAAGAAGAAAAGAAAGAAAGGAAAAGGAAAAAAGAGAGAGCAAAGAAAAAGCCAAAAAAAGGAAGGAAAGAAGAGACTTTTTAGTTCAATTGATCACTTGGAACAAAACAAGCTTTTTGGATTTAGATTCCAGTTGCCTCTTAGTGTGATATAAAATTAAAAATCAGAGGATGGGTGGGTGAGTGTAAATTAAGTATTTTTTTTTTTTGGCTAGAAGTGGTTCTAGGAAAGTCAAAAACCCGAACACTCTGCGGTGTTGGGAAACGGACCCCAGAGATGCTCTCTGAGGCTTTCTCTGCAGCATACAACAGGAATGCTGGGCAAGCCCCGCAGTGAGCATGTACAAACTGCCCCCAATTTGTCCAGTGGCTGTCTGAATGGAAGCACCTTTAGGACTAACCTTCCTCCTGCCCTGGAAGGGAAGGCACGTGGGAATTCAGTATAAAGTCATTCATAGATTGGCTTCTTATCTTCACCGCGGGCACGGGAGAGAAACAGCAATCGAGTATTAAGGCACTGTGCACTGTAAATGATCAGTTCAGACATTAAAAACTGTGAAAAAATACACGAGCATAAATGTTGCCCCGTAACGGAGGAAAATGTGTGTGAAAAGACGAGTGGATTTGAAATGGGCACTGCTGGGATTTACCGGACCATGTCAAACATTTTCTATGACCGCGGATAACTAACCAAACTAGCCTTCTTTGTCTCAACATTAACACAATCAGGGAGTCTTGTCTTCAAATGCAAGTCTTCCCCTCCCATCCTCTTTTTCCTTTCCTTTTTGGCTCTTTGAATATAATCCACGTAGTCTCTCCCCATTCCCAAAGTGCCTCCCAAACAGCGCTGGGGAAGCACGCTGGGAAGCCCTTGCCGAGACACTTAGCAGAACTTTGTTCAGCACATGGGCTATCTAGCTTTTCTTGGTGACATCACGGCCTTCCCGACTCTTCACTGGTTGTGAACCGAGTCCAGGCACTGGTGACAGGCTCGGGGCGCTGGCCGTGGTCCTGACCTCAGGGGACAGGACCCTGGTGCGAAGCGCTCCCAAGGCGGAGACCTTGCCAGTCCGAGGAGTCATGTGAGCCCCTTCCCCCTTCGACCCCAGGGAAGTCCTCTGGCCTTCACTGCAGCCCTCCCCTGCGCTCTTTGAGCTGCATCAAAAAAGGGTGGGGCACTGAGCCGCAGCTGCAATCGGATGCCGCCCGGGAGGATTTAAGAACAGCACAGTGGTCCACCCCAATCGCCACTCGTCGCCTCTAGCTCAGGGATCAGCTGGTCCCTGACGCGGGTTCCCCACCTCCCAGGCACAAGGATGCGAGGGCAGCCTTTGTGGGCGCTGAGACGCCCACCGGCGAACCCGTGCCTCGCCGCACCCTGCGCGGTGAAGGGGCGGGCAGGGCGCGGTGCGCGTGCAGATGCGGGAGGCAGAGCTCCAAGAGCCGCGTGCCGGCCGCCACGCGGGGATGCTCGGTCCTCCGCGAGATGCCAGGGTTCAGCCCCACTTTCCGTCCCCACCCTCCCATACCAACCTGATCGTAGATGTTCTGCAGGGCTTCCTTGCCCGAGGCCCGCCGGATCTCCACCTTCCGGCCCGATTCAACAGATGGCTCCCCGCTGGCACGCCGGCTCTGCCGGTGCGGGTCCGGGCCCAAGTGGGCGACATCCCGCTGCTGAGCCACCACCTGCCCCGAGCCCCGGCCCACCGAAAGCGAATCGAAATCGATGGTCTTGTTCTCCGAGGACCCTTCCACCGGGCAGAACATGCCGCAGAATTTCTGCCGGGGCTTGGGACTGCCCGAGCCCAAATTTTTAAAAAAGGCAGGGACCTCTTCGTCCTCTGCCGCCTTCCCAGATTGCTTTCTCTCGGCCATGACTCGGGGGGCGCTGGGGAGGGTCTTCTCCGTCCGTCCGTGGTTCCCTAAGTCTCCCTGGCTGGGTGTGCACTAGCCCCTCGTTGCCGCCGCCGCTGCTGCCGCTCCCTGCCTAAAGCAAGGTGCACAGAAAGGATGGAGGGCTGGCGAGCCGGCGACCCACCCCTCCCGGTCCCTCCTCCTGACCCTGCTTTCTCCCTCCCTACCCACGCCCCCCGGCGCCGCCGCGCCACCTCCGAGCGAGCGGCAAAGTTGGATCTGGGCGGGCAGTCGCTGCGGCAGAGGATGCCAGTTCCCGGCAACGCGGGGCGGGGCGGGGCGGGCTGAACGCGCGATCAGGAGGGGGGGAGAGGGAAGGAGGGGACTCAGAGGGAGGGGCGAGAAAGGGAGGGTACAAGGAGGTGGGGGGCACCCGGAGCCCGCGCTCCGGAAGTGAAGCGGTCACTCCACCCGCTAATGGATGCGCGGCGGCCGCCCAGCAGACCGCTCTCGGCGCCAGGGTGAGTGTCGGACAACTACAGCTGGGCGAGGACTGGAGGGTGCAGACCCTAACCCTGAGTCTCTCTCTTCCACCTGCCTCGCTGCATTGCTTAGGTGGCTCCCCTGTCCCTGGGTGAGGGCTGAGGGTTGGGGAAGCCTAGGGTCAAGCCTGCAGACTCTGGGGAGGGGTAATCCTGGAAACAGCAAGGGCTTGTCTCAGACACCCAAGTACCCGACACCAAAGCTTCAGTTTACCCCCGACCTGGATTGTGTAGGGGACTGTCGGGGGAAGACTTCAAGGAGCAGAGGAAAAAGGAGGATATTCTTGCTGCTTGCAGCTGCTGCGGTAGAAGGTGGGGCTCACAACATGGCGGGGAAGAAAGCAGAGGGGCGTAGCGAAAGGGCGGAATGACCCGGAGAAAGAAGCAGGTCTGTGGTGCTTGGGGGTCTAGAGAAGAATGCAGGTTGCGACTCACAGCACTGCACCTCAACATAGAGACTGAGGACCCTCAACATTATCTGAAAGTCCCAAGCCCTGCAGGTTGGCCACTGCCCCAGGAAAGGCCCAAGAGGGTCTGGATTTGGTATCTTCCACCACACACACCCACTCACCGCCCCCTCCCCACACACACCTGGTTACCACCACCACCGCCACCCAAAATGGTTGGGAACTGGGCAGACTGAGCCCACTCCAGACACATCTTGTTTTCAGGGCGTCCCACCTAGCTCCCCCCCGCCCCTGTTGCACACTGCGCCAGAACCCCGCGGCTGCCAGATGCTGTTTCTCTCTGGCGGCAGCGCTTTGCGCTAAGGGTAGAGCTCAATCACGGTTTAGGGGAGGATTACATACTGTGAATTGTGCGCAGCCAAAGTGTGTAAAGATTTGAGGAGGTGTGTGTGTGTGTGCGCGCGCGCGCACGCGGTCCAGCCACGGTCCCCAGCTTGGAGGCTTTTCCAGCCCAAACTCTTATCTTGGGTCCTTCCTGGCTTCTTCCCAACCTCTGGTCCTGTTTCTAGTGGATTTAAGCCCCCTCTGTTTTTCCAGAGTGGTTGAAACCAGCAGAAGTGTTGTCCATCTTTTAGGGACCCTGGAGGGAGATCTGAGCATGCTCACTAAGGAAAAAGGGTTTGGTCTATGAGAGACAGTTTGCTGCAGTGTATTCTCACAGGGCGGTGTGACCAAGAAATCAGTTCCATTGTCAGCCTTTGCTTAGGGAAGGATTGTATGTGGATACCAACGCCCCCAGTTGTTGGAGATACCTTGATGGATGGAGAGTCACAGTTCATACACACACACACACACACACACACACACACACACACACGCACACACACACACCCCGAACTTATGCAGGAGCTGAGAGCACCATATGTGGCCCTTTGGACATTAGCACCCGATGCATTTGGCATTTTAACAAAAGCTTCCACTAAAATTTCCAATGCTTCACCAAAGCCCTGTGCGATGAGGGATTTGGTCCTTCTGGCCTTCCAAGTTAGGACACTGGGTTAGGAGGGGCTATGCCTAAGGTCATATGTCAAGTTAGATTCAAGCCGGGTCTTTGATCCCTGGAGCCTGGTTCCTGTGGGCCCCCTCTGTATGAGAAAAATGCAAAATGCTTGTATTCTCTCACATCTAAACATTTCCTTCGTGGCCCTTTGTACATGAAGGGTGTTTCACTTGGGATCTTAAATTGGAGGGGGGAGTAATTTTCATTATGTGTGTGTGTGTGTGTGTTCTGCCTGAATATATGTACATGCACCACATGCATGCCTGAGCCCTTGTAGGCCAGAAGAAAGTGTCAGATCCCCTGGAACTAAAGTTGCAGAAGTTGTGAGCCACTATATGGGTGCTAGGAATAAAACTTGTGTTTTTAACCACAGAGCAATCTCTCCAGACACGCGGGGGTTTTCAGTTTGTTTGTTTGTTTGTTTTGTTTTAAGGCTATCCCTTGTAGGTGAAAGGCCTCAAAAGCTAGATAATTTTAGCATGACAATTTTGCTGTGGACCTGGGCATTCAGTGCCTTTGTTTGGCTGTTTTTGTTGTTTTTGAGACAAGGTCCTGTATGTAACCCCAGGTTGACCTCAAACTCCCTATGTAGCCAAGGATGCTCTTGAACTTCTGATCCTCTTGCCTTCAGCTCTTAAGGGTTGGGGTCATGGGCACGTGCCACTCTGCCTGGCTTATCTAACTCACGGTTTCATGCATGGTAGCAAGTGCTCTACTGACCTGAGTGTCACTCTTAGACCCTCCAGTCCCCTTTACACTTCTGATTCCTCCAAATACACCAAGAGGAGGAAGTCCACTCCCTTTCCTACAAGAAGATCTCAGGCTTGGATTGGTCTGGAGTCCCAAGTCCCCATGCTCCCAGGCACAGGGTAAGGCAGCATCTTGTCCTCCTGCTTCTGGCACTGGAATAACCTTTAGCACCTCCCAGAAAGACTGAAGCTGCTTCTGAGACAGCTTCTGCCATAGTTATGGCTAGCATCTATGCCATAGGGCCTCCCTCAGACTGATGGGAAACGTTCAGGCTAAAGGGAGAAATGGCTGTGGCATCCTAACGTACACTCTACAAAGGTCTCTGGGAGGCACCGCCAAGCACCACATTCGAACACCGCAGTTGGCATACCACAGTGACTCCATAAGAATGCACGGCCTAGGGCTGGAGAGATAGCTCAGTGGTTAAGTGCACTGACTGCTCTTCCAGAGGTCCCAGGTTCATTTCCCAGCATCCACATGGTGTCTCCCAACTGTCTGTAACTCCATTTCTACAGGATTCAACACCCTCACAGACATACATGCAAGCAAAACACCAATGCACATCAAATTAATTTAAAAAAAGAATTCATGTGGTCTGGTGACATTGTGGATATCTTAGCTTGCATAAGTGCACTCTGTGATGTTCAGCCTGTTAGGAAGGCATCCCCGTGAGTAAGTGACCATGCTGTCATAGGGACCCTTTTACATTTGTAGGTCTCCCTTTCCCTGCAGAGCAAGTTGCTTCGTGGACACTTCACTCGGTAGGTAGGAATATCCTAACTCCAAAGTACACTTATTTTTCTGAGATTCAACTTTTATCTTATACCCATTAAAAATCATTTTTAAATATTTGACTAATTCCACTTCGTTCTGTTTATATCTTTTTCTTCTCTTTTTGAGCCAAGATTTCCCTATGAGGCCCAGACTGACTACAAACTTGCAATCCTCCTGCCTCATCTCCACGAATACTGGGGGTGCCACCACACACAGTGCAGTTGAATTTGTTTTTAAAGATTGTTCTCATGTAGCCCAGGCTGGCCTCAAACTCCATATGTGGTTAAGAATGTTCTTAAATTCCTGATCCTCCTGCCTCTACCTCCCACATGCTGAGATTACAAGCATGTGCCACCAAGCCCAGTTTACATGATGTTGGGAACTGAACTCCAGGCTTCCTGCCTATATGCTAGGCAAGTACTCTTTGGACTGACGAGCATCCCCAGAACTAGGTGGGCTTTTTCTTCATTAAAATATAGCAACTATCTTATTTAGGATGTTCCATTAAATTGTGCAGGTCTGTCACTTTTTTTTTCATGCTTTACTGAACTGTTATATTTTTAATACGTGCATTAATCTTTATTACTAGATTTTAGGCCTAAAAACACATTATTCATGTTTGTGTATAACAGGACAGCTTGATTTGGGTGAAGTGAAGACGCATACAGACTATTATATAGAAGTGGGAGACATCTTCCTGAGCTGCAAACTGAATACATGGCTCCTTGATTCTTGAGGAACATTCTGGAGCACATAAACAGGTATTTAACTATGTCTCCTAATCTCATCTTTCAACTGGTAAAGGTCTTGAATCCCACCCACTGATGGGGCTTCAGGATGGAGAGACAGGATTCAAGCTGGTTCCCACAGGGAAAGGGTACAGTAAGCAAAGACAGTTCAACAGGGTAGGCAGACACAGGGACAGTGGGAGTCATAGCCTTTGGTCCACCCCTCGTTCCATTCCAAACTAGAATGTGGGTGTGTCCTGGGAAGTAGAGGTCTGTGTAGTAAAAATGAACCTCTGTTTCCCTAGGCGTCCCCACCATCTTGCTGTGTGACTCCCCAGAGGTTTGAGCTACAGTGGAAGCCACCTCTCCACTGACCGGAGAGAGCCAAAGTGACAGTAAGCAGGAGATGGGAAAAGCAGTTGTTCCAAGTGCCTCCCAGTGACAGGAGTCAGCGCCACACAGCTGTCCCCGGCTCTCAGAAGGAACGAGCAGCAAACCCACTGCAGAGCCACAGGTAACTGTAGTACCCATCAAACTTGCCGCGGGTCTGAAGACACACGGGAAGCGCCTGCTTCTTGAGACTAAGTCAAAAGGGCCTAAGTGTAAAAGCATAGCCTGGGAGGATGGCAGTGGCCCTGCTGGAGGGTTGGTGCGAGATCATGAGTGTAGATGACCAGAAGGCGTTGATGGTGACGGGCATACCAGTGAACTGTGGTGAGCCTGAGATCCAGGCGGCCCTGCAGGAGGCGCTCAAGTGTGTGGGCAACTACCGCCTGCTAGGCAAGCTATTCCAGAAGCAAGACAACACCAACGCTGTCTTACTGGAGCTCACGGAGGACACGGATATGTCTGTGGTCCCCAGTGAGGTGCAGGGAAAGGGGGGTGTCTGGAAAGTGGTCTTTAAGACCCCTAACCAGGACACTGAGTTTCTCCAGAGACTGAACCTGTTTCTAGAAAAAGAAGGGCAGACGGTTGCGGGGATGTTCCGAGCCCTTAAGCAGCAGGGAGTGTCTCCGGCTACCACAGCCTTCACATCCCCTGAGTTACTGGCCCACTTTGTGGGGCAGGCAATGGTTCACGCCCCAAGGCCCCCACTGCCCTTGAAGTACTGTAAGCTTCGAGTGTTCTCTGGAAGCACAGACCCTGCCCCAGAGGAGGAGTCCTTCGAGGTCTGGTTGGAACAGGCCACTGAGATAGCCAAAGAGTGGCCCATCCCTGAGGCCGAAAAGAAAAGGTGGGTGATGGAGAGTCTTCGTGGCCCCGCCCTGGACCTCATGCACATTGTCCAGGCAGACAATGCTTCCATCAGCGTGGAAGAGTGTCTGGAGGCCTTTAAGCAGGTGTTTGGGAGCCTGGAGAGCCGTAGGTCCGCGCAGGTAAAATACCTAAAGACGTATCAGCAAGAAGGGGAGAAAATCTCAGCCTACGTGCTCCGGTTGGAAACTCTGCTCCGGAGAGCTGTGGAAAAACGGGCTATTCCCCGGAACATTGCTGACCAGGTACGCCTGGAGCAGGTCATGGCTGGAGCCAACCTTAACAATGTTCTCTGGTGCCGGCTCCGGGAGCTGAAGGATGAGGGCCCACTACCCTCCTTTTTGGAGCTGATGAAGGTGGTCCGGGAGGAAGAAGAAGAAGAGGCCTACTTTGAGCATGAGAGCAGGGAGGAGCCAGGGGAAAGAGAGGGCTATCGCCGCTGGGACAATGCAAGGAATAACTGAGAGACCTCCCGGCCCCCCTTCACCTCCTGGTGGACACAGGGACAGTGCTTGACAAGGCTAATCTTATTACAGTGGGTTTTTCTCTAATATACAGGGTTGAAGTCAAGCATTAGAAGCATATATATATATATATACAGGGTCTCACCTTATAGCCCAGGCTGGCCTTGAGTTTGCACTCTTCCTGCATCAAAGCCTCCCAAGCTGAGTTCTGCGATTAGAGAGATGTACCTATTAGTGCCCCATCTCAATCTTTCTTTCTGAGGAAAAAAATCGCCTGGACTCTGAGTAGATTGGTTTGGGGGACTCTTAAGTAGATTGTTAGTAAATACATGACTAAGTTCCTAAAATACCTAAAGCTTCTGTACTTCAGTGTCCTTTAAGCTCAGCAGGGTCAGCCAGGTAGCTCAGTTGATAAGGTTGCTTGGCAACCTCTTCAGATGATGTGGACAGGAAATAGAAACTGGTTAGGCAGGAGCAGGAGAAGTGACTCGGAGGTTAAGCGCACTTGCTACTCTTCTAGAGGAATTCAGAACCCAGCACCCACATGGTGACTCACAACCATTCAAACTCCAGTTTCAGGCTCTCTAACACCTTCTCCTGGTCTCCTTGGGCGCTGCACACATGTGGTACACATACATATGTGCAGCACACACCTGTAAAATAAATCTTTAGAAAAGAAAAGAAACTGGCTAGGCAGTTTAGGGGCATTCCAAGAGTGTCCCTGGCTCTCTGATCCATGAATGTCATGAAGGAGCTTTGATTTCTCGTTGTCAGCTTCATGGAGGTTATTTTGGGGTGGGACTGGGACCTCAGCCAGACACTAATCGCTTTGTAAATTGCTTTAGAAATAGATCTCTAGATTTTCCTGATAAAAATGGCTTATATCTGTTCCCCAATTTTAGCCCATCCCCTAAATGATTTTAGGGTTATATCTTCAGAGGAGGGAATTTTATAGTGGCCTTGATCAGGGCTTTTTGGAGTCTCATTAAGAGAAAACCATTGCCTTCTGGTCAGAAGAGTGGAATCTATCCACCTTTTGCCTAGGTGGAGACCTAACATTCCAAACTAACCAAAATAGAAGAGTTAATCCAGTTGGGCAGGCCCATCAGCTGACTAATGGACTGCCCTTTAAGAAGACAGATTCATCCAACTCCATGCGAAAGAGATGGGAGGAATAATTATCCCCTTAATGAGATCGTGTGCTTTTCTTTCCCAGAATCCCTGGGATCTGCACAGTCACTCCAGAGCCACCACAAAATGTAACTTCCACTTGTTCTTTTGCCTGGGGCCCAAACCAAAGTAAGCTTTTTCTAGTACTTTGGGCTTTTTTTTTTTTTTTTTTTTTTTTTTTTTTTTTTTGCTCTTTCCATGCTAAACCTCTCCCTAACTAAAAAAAAAAAAAAAAAAAAAAAAAAAAAAAAAAAAGGCATTACTTTCTCTTCTATGTCCCTCTTCGGGAAGGTTTGATCCCCAGAACCCTCATGGTGGAAGGAGAGAATCAACTCCCGCCAGCCATCCTCATCACACACACACACACACACACACACACACACACGCTCACAGACATATGCAAATACATGTACTGTCTTAAACCACACCAAGTAGAACAATGTTGACTCATACCATAGAAGAATGAATTGACCTTATTAAAAAAAAAAAAAAAAAAAAAAGCAGGTTTAAAAGATGAGGTGGAGTGGCTTGTTGGGACATTTCCCTCAAATTAGCAAATTCTGTGAGACTCTGGAAGCTTCCCCAAGCTGTCCTCTACAGCTGAGCAGTCACAGGCCTTACACTAGGGATCTGGGGAGCTGGGAGGCAGGCCTTCCTCCACCAGATGAATTAGGACCATCGTGCCCTTGGGTTTCTAATGTCACCGGCAGTGTGTCTCCCTCCACACACACCTTTCTTCTACTTCATGTGGACGGTTCCAGAACCAGCTGCAGGGTCAGTCTCACGACCCATGGATGACTGACCCAGTCTGTTACCAAGGGGTACACCACAGCTATAGAGAGAAATCTTTGAGCAAAAGATGGACTTTCAAAGACACGCACACAACTGGACATGCGCAGAGTGGCTGTGACTGTCACTCTGGTCTGTTGAACCATGAAGACTTTAAAACTGGTGGAAGTGACCTCACAACCTACTGAGGGCCGCAACATGCAATGTGTTCCACATAAATCCCACTTCATGTGTGCAGCAGTCTACTCTGTGTAGGGTGTTGTGTGCATTCGTAGGGTGTGTGTTGGGGGGGGCTGCGTTACTCTTTAGAAAGAGAAAGAAGCAGAGGCCCAATGGGTTAAATGGTCTCAGCATCAAAATGCTCAGAAGAGATACCTAGACAGATGCCCAGAATGGATCTTGGGAACCCACCCTCCACTAGCTATGTGTCACTCAAGTGTGTTTCCTTAGTTCTGTAGAAGACTGATATTAAGCAAATGTGTTTCAAACTCCTTAAATCTCAAACACAGGACAGGGAGTTTCAAGTGTGCTGAGGACCAAGGCTCAGCACACCAGTGTTCACTAAGTTTGCTCTTCTTTCCAGACTGACCCATTTGTGGGCAATATACTTCAAGCTCTCTGTGTCTGTACATAGACTTGAAAGCCGCGACGTCTTGTGTGTGTGTGCCAGGTTGAGTGCGCTGGGACACCATAAACAAACACCACATAGTCACATGCCAGGCATAGCTCTGGCACAGTTCATGCACAACCTCGTGGTAGATTCTTGTGTAGTGTAAGCCAGTTGCTTAGTCTCTCTGTACATCAGTTTCCTTATCTAAAAACGAGTGGCTGTTAGGATCAAATGGCACAATGCCTTTTAAGCACTTCAAGCAACGTTTGGAACTTAGAAGCCCCTCAATACACTGAGGACCTTGGCGTTTCGTGATACTTGTTGTCAGCTCAATGCATGCTCTCCTGACTGTTCTAACAGTGTGGAAACAAGTAAAGATGTAACAGACTTCCAGCCGTGACGCTCCCACCATCAGGAAGCACTTCTAACTCTTTTACACGGGCTGTCTTCCGCATCTGTGCTAATATTCCAGAATTGGTTGGTGACTGTGAGTTGACTTGATTTTGAAGTGATAACCTGCTCTTCTGAAGTAAGAAAAGCATTTTTTAAGTCATCATCTGTGACGATTTCTCTTTCTGAAATATGCATCTCAACAGTGCCCACGCATAGTGATGTGATTGTCACAGTTGACTATTATATCCTGACTTCATGTGGCTTTCTGTTCCTGTGAATGGCCTCACCATTATTATCAACAGACTGCAAAATTAAATGTTACCTCTGTGCAGTTACGAAATAAAGTTTCAGAGTTAGTGAAATCCTGAGTTGTTTTCTGTTTCCTATAAATCTGAGTGACTGCTTGAAGGAGTTTCATTACTAAAAACAAAACTAAACTAAAGGCACCGGAGAGATGGCTCAGTGGTTAAGAGCCCTTGCTGATCTTCTAGGGGACGTGAGTTCAATTTCCAGCACCCACATCTGGTGGCTCATTGGTGCCTGTAGCTCCACTCCAGGGGACCTAACTCCCTCTTCTGGCCTCTGAGGGTACCAACACACATACGGTATTCACACACATAAAAGTAATAAATAAATCAATAAATATTTAAGAAAAAGAAAGTCAAACTAGAGCCAAAGGCCTTAAACTTTCCTAAGTGAGAAAACCTATCAGCAGAGGACTACAGTAAACTACTTGGTGGTGTCTTCCAGGCCAAGACTGCACTTAATCCACCTATCATGATTTTTCCTGCTAGATGCAGATCACCAACTCACTTGCTTAGGAAAATAAAAGCCCAGATCGGTCCTCCAGCCTGGATTATGCCAAGGGTGAGAGGACCAGAGGTGGACTCTGCACTCAGGGCTTACATCAGCTCTCCTGTGTAGATCTAGATGGAGGAATCGCCTCTTGCCTTCGGAAGCCTTGAACTTGTTTCACCTCTTTGGAGTGCACTGGAAGGGCATTTCATAGTGTGCTAGACACATTGTGACCAGTCCACTAGGGGTGGGCACCCCAAGGGATGCCCTGCTCCACATCCCCATCGTGTGAGCAAAAGCCCCCCCAGGAAGGGCTCTCACCTCATATCCCATCTCCATGGGGGGAAAAAATTCCCAAGATTCCTGAACTGATGAAAAAAGGTCATTGGTTAATTAATAAAGAAACTGCTTGACCCTGATAGGTTAGAACATAGGTGGATGGAGCAAACAGAACAGAATGCTGGGAGGAAGAGGAAGTGAGGTAAGACGCCATGCTTCTGCTCTCCAGGGCAGATGTGATGAAGCAAGCCACCAGGTCAGACATGCTGAATCTTTCCCGGTAAGACTGGTGCTACACAGATTATTAGAAATGGGTTAAAGCAAGATATGAGATCCAGTAAGAGGCTAGAGCTAATGGACTAAGCAGTGTTTAAATGAATACAGTTTGTGTGTTGTTATTTTGGGGCATAAGCTAGCCAGGCGGCCAGGAGCTGGGTGGCAGGAACGCAGCCTGCTGCTCCTTCAACACTGAACCATTGCTGAAGATCACTTTCCTTTTCAGTAGGTGACCCTGGTGCAAACTGCAGTCCAGGCCATCAGCATCCTGCATGTTTCAGGGCACTAATGTCACCTGATATTTACAACTGCAACAGCTGCTCAGGCTTGTGCATCCTACTGACTGCTGGATCAAATGTCCATGACATTCAGCAGAGCTTCTGGACATCCCATGGTTTGCTAGACAAATGGCCAAAACCAGCAGAGTCTTGTGGAATATTCTTTTACATTGTGTGATGGTGTGTCACTGTGATTGGTTTAATAAAAAGCAAAATGGCCAATAGCTAGGCAAGAGGTAGAGGCGAAACTTCCAGACAGAGATTTCTCAGAAGAAGAGGGAAGTCACTAGAGGACACAGAGAGGAAACAGGAGGAGCAAGATGAAGGAGAGGTGAAAAGTCCTGAGGAAAATGTAGATTAATATAAATGGGTTAACTAAAGTATAAGAGCTAGTGGGACAAGTCTAAGCTATAGGTTGAGCTTTCATAATTAATAATAAGTCTCTGTATTGTTTTTTTGTGAGCTGGTGTCTCAAAAAAAAATCTGGCTTCAGTCTTGATTGAACGCCCATATCCTTAGCTGAACCCTAGTCTTGCTCCCAGGGTTCTGCCAGCCCTTCAACCCCTCAGTAAAGAGCTGCTGTGTCCCCTCTACCCCAGAAAGACTGGGAGGTGGCAGTAGCATTCCTCAGGCTCTGCACCACCTAGGTTCCACTCAAGAAGGCATCCATTTCTTTCTGGTGTGTGTTCATCCCTCTGACCCACCACCCACTGTCCACTTAAACCTAGTCAGGATGGGTGTTATCCAAAGCAAAAAATAGCACAAGGAATAAGGACTGTAATCTGTGTCCAAGACAGGAGGGTCAGAAGTCACTGCCAAGAAGGGACAGAGCCTGAGACAGAGTGAAGAAAGAGGATCCAACACGAACAAATATTGTCAAGTGGGCAATACTGCTCTCCACCAGCAGAGTCTTTGGTGGTCTAAAGACCTAGAGCCAGGGCCTGGAGAGGTGGCTTCAATAAGTCTGATAACCACCAGAAAGTTCAATCCCCAGAATACACATGGTGGAAGGAAAAAAAACCCTACTCCTGCAAGTTGTCTTCTGACCTCCATATATATGACATAGCAGGCACATACATGTGGGCACACAGAGAGAGAGAGAGAGAGAGAGAGAGAGAGAGAGAGAGAGAGAGAGAGAGCAGACATCTCACTTATCAAAGCAGGAAATTGTTCTGGTCCAGACCTCCATGACACTGCTTCTCTCTGTGCCCATGTGCTCCTTGACATCCCATAAGGACACCCTCATAAAGATCAGTGAAACTCTAGGAGCACAAACCCCAATCGATGTCCCTGTAAGGAAAAGTGTAGGGTTTCCATCTTGCTTTCTGGTTACCAGCTGGGACTGCCCATTAGTTGTCAGGGCTTTTGTCAGCAGCAGCTGAGGCTTTCCCAGACACTCTGCCTCCCTGCTATGGGATAATGCTCTTGTACTATTTGTACTTTACAAATCTTGTAAAGATTGGTCACTCATATTGGCTTAATAAAATGCTGATTGGCCAGTAGCCAGACAGGAAGTATAGGTGGAGCAACCAGGCTAAGAGAATTCTGGGAAGAGGAAAGGCTCAGTATGCAGTCACCAGCCAGATGCAGAGGAGGCAAGATAAGAATGCCTCACTGAGTAAGGTACCAAGTGACATAACTAAACATAGATAAGAATTATGGGTTAATTTAAGTTGTAAGAGCTAGTTAATAATAAGCCTGAGCTAATAGACCAACTAGTTTATAATTAATATAAGCTCTGTGTGTTTTGTTGGAACTGAATGGCTGTGAGACCATTCAGTCTACATCTAAACTTCTGTCTATACCTCTCCTTAAAAGGAAGCACTTACCAAGGGGGAGGGGTGGCAGTTGCTAAGAACTGTGCAGTGAGCTGTGCTGAGGGGCCACTGTAAAAGGTTCCATAGAAAGGGAAGATGTTCCCCCACTCTTTCCTGCCCAGACCTGTCCCTCTGCCACACAGTTTGCCGGTGCAGGTCTCTCCCAGTCTCCATAAGTCTTTCCCAAGGAACTTAATTACCAAAATAAAAGCTTTCTTGAACAAATAGTTGTCACAAGAGTCAATTTTATACTGTTATTGAGCAAAAGACAATAGAAACCAGATTGAGGAACCATAGGATTTCAGCCTGTCCACAAGTCCTTTATACTTCAAAGTTATTGACAGTATAATCTAAAATGTATGTCAGGGGTTGGAGACATGGTTCAGCAGTCAAGAGGACTGGCTATACTTACAGAGGGCTCAGCACATGTGTGGTGGCTCAAAACCACCTATAACTCCAGATCCAGGGGAATCTGATGCCATCTTCTGGCCTTGGAGGTCACTGCACACACCTGGTGCATACACAAACATGCAGAAAAATATCCAGACATATAAAATAAAAACAAATAAATATTTCAAAAGAAATTAAAATGTATTTCTAAGTAATTGCAATATAATTAATGGATGCTTTTATTTTTGAGACAGGATCTGGCAAGTGGAAATATTTTTAATGTTTCAGTGTTTTATTTTTTAGAAATATCTTAAGTGCTTTGGAAAATCATCTCTGTCCTCCATGCACTTTCTTCTTATCCTGTCTCAGCCTCCCAAGAGCTGGGATTACCAGCATGTGCTAACATCTCTGCACTGAGGTTACAGTCCCTTCCAGTCAGTAATCCAGAGTAATTGTGGAGGGCACTTGACTTAATTGCCCAGTCTTGTTGCCTATTAGTTAATATCTTCAAACTGTTACTTAAAATATTTTTCTCATACTCACCCTGTGGTGGTTTGAAAGAAAATAGCCTCCAAAGAGAGTGGCACTATTAGGAGGTGTGGCTTTGTTGGAAGAAGTGTGTCACAATGGACATGGGCTTTGAGGGTTCATATATGCTCAAGTCACAGCCATGGACTTCGTGTTACCTTCTGATCAAGATGTAGCCAGTGCCATGTTGCTTGCATGCCACCATGCTCCCCACCATGATGCTAATAAACTGAACTTCTGAAACTGTAAGCAAGCTACCCCATTTAAATATTTTCCTTTATGGGAGTTGCCATAGGTCATTGTGTCTCTTCAGAACAAGAATAACCCTAGCTAAGACACACCCACACGTGTGTGTGTGTGTGTGTGTGTGTGTGTGTGTGTGTGTGTGTGTGTGTAAATCCAATATATCGTACTCCATCTTAGCGGGAAATGGGAGTCTTCTGGCTTCAACGTTTTTCAAAGACACTGAACAATGAGAGAAAGTGTGCTTCATATTTATTCTTACTTTTTTTTCCCTATTCCCTCAGCCAGGAAACTCTTTCAATAACTTCTCACAGACTGTGGCAAGGAATTACCACAGCCTGTTTGTATGGAACATGCTTTGATTTTTCTCTCCATTGTTTAAGGATATTTTCCTTAAATATAGAGTTCCAGGTTGGCGAACCGATTCCTGCAAGTCGTCTTCTGGCAGCCACACATATGCTAAGGCAAACACGTGCTTCTTTCAACAAAATAAACAAATAATTTAATAAGAGATACAATTAAAAGTTCAAAAAATTCTGAACATCAAGGATTGCTTCATCCTCTGGCTTGTGCTATTTCTGAGAAATATTTGTGGTTCTAATTTCTGTCCTTTGGTACACCATGTGTCTTTATCTAGTTGAATTTTTTTTTAGAATTTCTTTTTCTAACTTGTTTTCAACAAGTTAGATATGCTTTGATGTGAGTTTTTTAAAATCCTGCTTGCTGTTCACTGGCTTCTTGAATATCAAGATTATAGCTCTCATCCAATTTGGACAGTGTTTTCCTCTTCAAGTGACTGTCAAGAGCCACCGTTCTGGAAGATTCCATCGCGCACATTTCCTGCAGCTTGTTGTTCTTTTTCCTTGGGACAATGTTCTTTCCTTTCATTCCTTCTCTTCATGTGCCACCCTGGGGAGTTGTACTGCTGGGTCCTCAACCTCGCTGACTTTGTTGGTGGTATTGTTATGCTGTGGAACTAATCTGAAGTTAAGCTTTTCAGTAAATTTTTTGGTCCAGCTTTCTGCTTCAGCTTCAACATCCCTTTCAGTTCCTCTTTGTGCCTCCATTTACCATCTGATTATCTCCGCACTTTCCTCGGAATTTTAGAACATACTCTGATACCCTTTTAAAGTCCTTCCCTGCTAACTCAGTTGTCTCTCTAAAGTCTGGGTCTATCCACTCTGTTTCGTGTCTCACCATGTTCTTCTATGAGATACGGGATGTACTGGCTTGGCGATGTACTAACTGTGGACCTAGAGTTCCTTTTCTATTTTGTTCACACAATCTTAGGGTCAAACCCAGGGCCTCAGGCATGCCCAGGCAATTGCTGTACCACTGAGCTCCACCACAGCCCAGAATTCCATTTCTAGTTTGTTTCTGGTTTGAGTGAGGTACAAAAGATACTCTCTCTGAGAGTTAGATACAAGAGGGAGGTGGAAGCCATTCTGCATTCTTCCAAATACTGAACAAATGCAAGCTGATGTGTTGATTTAGAGAGCTTTTTTTAGTGTAATTCAAGACCACATTTCATTGCTCTCAGTTAAGTTCATTCTAGTTTGACTGTTTTTGCAGTGCTGGGATCATTCTAGAACCTCATACATGTCAGTTTTCAAGTTACTGAAATGAAGTTTATTTAAAGTATGCCTGACTTAATCAACTGTCAGTCTCTCCAAAGATTTTAATTTCTTATTTTTAATGATGTGTATATGAGTGTTTGTGTATACCCACATGAGTGCAATGACCTCGGGGGCCAGAAGAGGGCACCAGATCTCTAGATCTGGAGTAACAGGCTGTTGTGAAGTGCCCCATATGGGTGCTAGGAACTGAACTGGGGTCTGTCAGAAGAGCAGTACACACCCTTAGCCATTTGGCTTACTATCTATCCAGCCCCAGCTGAAAGTATTTAAAAGAGAATTTGGCACTTGGGAAGCAGGACATCTGTGAGTTCAGGGCCAGCCAGGGATACATAGTGAGATACTGTTTCAAAAACAAACAAACAAACAAAAAACAAAAAAGAAAAGAGAAAGAGTAAGAAAGGGAGGGAGGGAGGGAGGGAGGGAGGGAGGGAGGGAGGAAGGAAGGAAGGAAGGAAGGAAGAGAAAGAAAAGGAAAGGAAAGGAAAGGAAAGGAAAGGAAAGGAAAGGAAAAGGAAAAGGAAAAGGAAAAGGAAAAAGAAAAAGAAAACTCAGACCTTTCCTGAGCTCAGACTACAAAGTGCAGGTGCATTTGAAATCCCTTCTCATGCCTCCTTCTGCAGCACAAGCATGACCTATTCACCCTCCAGACTTCAAGTTTAATGAACTTCTCAAGTTTACATAAGAGCCATTTCTCGTTTTATATGTACTTCTATGTTTGAACCCTGACTGGCCTGGAAGTGACTCTGGTTGTTGTAAATGCCAGGTTACTAAGTGTCTGGATTTTGTTTTCTTCCTTTAAGGCATATTTAAGTTAGTTCGAGCAGGCAGCTAAATTACTGGTGAAACAGTTTCAACCTTTTGAGGTTTAGGATTTTTGTTTTTCGTTTTTCCAGACAGGGCTTCTTTGTGTAATCCTGGCTGTCCTAGAACTTGTTCTGTAGACCAGGCTGGCCTTGAACTTGCAGAAATCTACCTGCCTCTGACTCAAGAGCTGGGATTAAAGGTATTTTTAAGGTGAATCAGAAAGAGCCGGATAGGATCAACTTCGTCTTACTACTAATACATGACCCTTGTATCATCTCGACTGAGCAATGAGGGTGTTCAAAGAGGCCTCGCTCTTCTGTCCCTGTCATAGCTCAAGCATCACCAGTCTGTGTGAGCTCCACTCTCATGCTCGTCTTTCAGAGGGGAACCTTCCTCAGCTGCCTTTGTCAGGTGAAGAGAGTTCTAATCCATGCATGAACAACAATTTGCAGAAGTGCACAGCCCCCGAGTGGATTCTCGGAGCTCTGTTTCCTATGTAATTTCCTGTTCCCCTACACTCTCTGGGAAACCCAGTGCCCTAGGTGCCCCCGCCCAGTCAGAAATACTATCATCATAGTTGGGAAGGGGACGCCAGGCAGCCGTGACTGGTCCTTCCTGTCAGGGTCCAGTACCGCCTGCTGTCTTGGGACAGAAAAAATGTCTTCCCCTGCCTTTTGGCCAGTCTAAAGAAGTAAGATGATTCTGGTTCAAGATATTCCATGATAGACAATGTGGAAGTCCATCTTTCTGATTTGAAAATACAAAATCGGGGCTGGAGAAATGGCTCAGCGGTTAAGAGCACTGACTGCTCTTCCAGAGGGCCCGGGTTCAGTTCCCAGCACCCACATGGCAGCTCACAACTGTCTGAAAATCCAGTTCCAAGGGATCTGACACCTTCACACCAATGCACATAAAATAGAGATAAATAAATCATAAAAAATTAAAAAAAAAAGAAAACACAAAATCAGCACAGGGCTGGAGATGGCATTCTGTTGGTTGAGAGCTTGCTTAGCATGCAGGAACCCTGGGCTTGGTCCCTAGCAGCACAGAAACTGATCGCAGTGCACATGCCTGTGACCCCCAGACTTTGAAGACAGAAGCAGGAAGCTCAGAAGCTCCGGGTCAGCCTAGCTACACCGTGAATTCAAGGTCAGCCTGGGATAAATGCGACCCTGCCTCTAAATCAATCAATCAATCAATCAATCAGTACGTTAAATGCTGATGGGTAAGACACATTGGAGAGGAAGAACAGAAGGTGCAAAGGGGGAACTGTGGTTCTGAGCACACATGGTCTTTGGCAGGACGATCCCCTCTTCTCTGCACCAGAAGGAACAAAGAGGGATTGGGTATTCTACACAGACAGTCAGCAGACCTTGAGCTGATGTATGTTCCGTGTTAGTGAGGTTCGAAAAGCAACTTACCATCCACTCTAAACCCCCAGCACAAAACTGAAGGGATTTGTCTGAAGTCGTGGCCACACTGCTTGACAAAGGCTGCACCTCTCTGTCCTGCCCCTCCAGGTTTTCCTCCTAACCGGAAGCCCATTCTGGGAGGCCCTGTCCGCTCTCTTCGGTTCCCTACTGCTTCCAGCCTCAAAAGAGGGAGGGCTTGATTAGGCTCGAAGGTGATGGGCAGTATGGGGTTGGGGGGGAGGGGGAGGAGGAACGGACTGCAGTGGGGCTCAGCAGCAGAGCAGCTTCATCAGCAGCACACACACAACGGAGGGCACAGCCCAATCTGAGCCCGAGCTGAGTTCCAAGCTGTGTGCGTCTTTGCAAGCACATTCGCGATGAGCAGTAAAGGGTTATATCTCAGAGTGTGGAGATGAGGGACCAGATTGCGGAAGGCTTTGAGCGCCAGAAGCGGGAATTAAGACCGGCTTCTGCTTTCATTTATTCATTAATTCATTTCTAAAAATGTGCTGAAGGCTGAGAATATGTAGACTCTGAGCTCAAACTGCAGACGCTGGGAGCCGCAAGAATCTCTCGTCAAGAGAATGAAGGGACAGAAGAGGCAAATATCTGTAAACGAGCTGTGGGGTGTGACATCCCCTGAGACACACACACAAAAAAAAAAAATCACCTTTGGTTCCTGTCCACGAGAGAATGTGCCTGAACGACAGGTGGGTGCTAGTATTTTTCTCCCAGCATGCTCACACACCCCGGCTTGTATGTTTGTATGTTTATCTGCTAAAAGGTGAAGTAGAAAACCCCAGGCAGCCGGGCGGTGGTGGCGCACACCTTTAATCCCAGCACCCAGGAGGCAGAGGCAGGAGGATCTCTATGAGTCTGAGGCCATTCTGGTCTACAGAGCAAGTTGCAGGTCAGGCTCCAAAGCTAGAGAAACCCTGTCTCGAAAAACCAAAAAAGGAAGGGAGGGAAAGAGAGAGAGAGAGAGAGAGAGAGAGAGAGAGAGAGAGGGAGGGAGGGAGGGAGGG
>NW_026068080.1:2355589-2422424 GCF_014885135.2 Alexandromys fortis | reverse complement strand
CTCTCTCTCTCTCTCTCTCTCTCTCTCTCTCTCTCTCTCTCTGCAGTCAGGGCCCCTCCACGCCACCCAGGGCTTTGCAGGCGGAATACTCTTTCCTCCTCTCATTTTCAACGCTGGCCATTTACTCTCAAGAAGAGCAAGGTGGGGGGCTGGCAGGGTGAGCAAGAAATTATTTCAAAGGAAACCCGTTGCCATAGGAACCAGTTGTCAAATGCTTTTCTGTGCGGGAGGTGTCAAGAGTGGGACTGCGGGATTTGCTAAACGTGGCTTTGTCTTCAGTTGGTGACTTGAACAGTGATTGGGAGTGGGGGAGGGGAGGAAGGCTCTCATCTGCTGGACGTTCACCCCCGCCCCGAGAGTGAGCTGGGGGCTTCTAACTGCAGTGCTCAGGGGATTGGGCGGGGGGGGGGGGCACAGAGCACACAGGATCAGAGGACAGAGAGAAACCTCCTAGCTAAATCAGAAAATGTCCCCAAGGCCCGCCTCCGTTCTCAGCCCCATGCAAGGCTCTGTTGCTACGCTGAAGTCAGACAAGGTCTTTGGAGGGCCAGCAAGCTGAGTGGGGAAGCGGGGCCAGTCCTCAGGAAATGAAAGACCAAGGCAGCTTGCAGTGTTGGCTGGACTCCACACAGAGGAATCTCTTTGGCGTGTGCCTGTGCCCTACATGGACAGGCTCTGAGACCCCAGGCGTTCATCATGACTTTACCTGGGGTCAGGTTAGGATGACAGATGTAGGGACCCATCCTTCACATATCCCTTTGAGAAAGGACTGGACTGGTCCAGGGTTGATAATCAAAATATATAAGGGACTCAAAGAATAAAAAAATAAAAATCACAAGAAAAATTTAACCTGATTTAAAAGTGGGGAAAATGTGAGAACAGACATAAACCACAGAACCCTTGCCCACTTCCCAGCACACGTGCTGGGGAGCTCATAACCACCTGTAACTCTAGCCCTCAGGGATCTGATGCCCTCTTCAAACTCCAGAAGCACCAGCACTCACTTGTACACATAGTTAAAAATAAAAATAAATCTAACAGAAACCACAGTGAACTATCGGCTTATAGCTGTTAGGGTGGCTATCATCCAAAAGATAGTCAGGTAAGAACGTGGCGAAAACCCATGATTCATTACAACGGGATACTGTGGGTGGGAATGTAGACTTCTATAGTCGTCCTGGTGAACAGACTGGAGGGTCCTCAAAACACTGACCACAGAACTACCATGCTGGAGACACGGCTTACTGGTGGAGAACTTGCCTAGCATGCACAAGGCCTGGGTTCCACCCCTAATATCAAGATAAATTAAGCACAGAATCCATCCAGCAGCCCCACTGCTGAGCAATGCTGAGCAGTTGGACTGAACAGTAATCTGTCTGTCTGCTTCCTCTACCAAGACAATGTGACCAGTTGCCTCAACCCCAGCTGCCATGATGTCCCCTCCATGATGGACTGGGTCCCCTCGAACTATGAGCCAAAGCAGGCTCTTGTCAGAAACTTTGTCCCAGTAGAAGTAAGCAATGGCCTGGCCTCAAGTCCTTTGTTAACGGCTTCTATGGAGCAAGGGCCACCCTCCCCAGCCTGAGGCCCCTAAGGGTCGAACATCACCACGGTCTAAATAGTTTCCCTGCATTAGAAACTCGTCCATCCTGCACCCACAACCTCCCTTCTCCCTCTTCGACCTCCAGATCCAGGCTTTCAGCTGGCGGTCCTGGGCTGACCACACAGAACAACAGGGCAGACATAACTTGCCTGTGTGTGTCCTCTGTGTTCCCAGGTGGTGGAGAAGGACCCCACATAGACCAGGTGTGCCTCAGGGATAGGGGACCGTGTGAGTGACCGTGAGTGAGTGAGAGAGAGTGACTGAGTGAGCAAGCGAGTGACTGAGTGAGCGAGAGTGACTGAGTGAGCAAGCGAGTGACTGAGTGAGTGAGCAAGCAAGTGAGCGAGTGACTGAGTGAGCAAGAGAGTGACTGAGTGACTGTGAGCAAGTGAGCAAGTATGAGTGAGTAAGCGAGTAAGTGGTGAGTGAGCGAGTAAGAGTGCAAGTCAGTGAGTGGCCGTGTGAGTACATAAGCAAGTGTGTGAGCAAGCGAGCGAGCAAATGGTGAGTGAGCAAATAGTGAGTGTGTGACTGTAAGTGGCTATGAGTGTGAGTGAGCAAGCGAGTGAGTGTGAGTGAGCAAGTATGAGTAGTGAGCGAGCAAGTGAACAAGCAAGCCAGTGAGTGACTGAGTGAACAAGTGAGCGACTGAGAGCGAGTAGTGAGTGAGCAAGTAGTGAGTGTGTGACTGTAAGTGGCTATGAGTGAGTGAGCAAGCGAGTGTGAGTGAGCAAGTAAGTAGTGAGTGAGTGAGTGTGTGAGTGTGAGTGAGTAGTGAGTGAGTGAGCAAGCGAGCTGAGGACCAAACCGTTCAAGCTCTGGCATGAACAGTGCTGCAGCAAGAGACCCCCAGATATCTAGAGAAACCTTAGCAGTCCCTCAGCAGAATGCTCTCCTCAGATCCTTTGTACTTCTAAGACAGCTTGATAGACATGGTTACACACACACACACACACACACACACACACACACACACACACACACGGGAAAAGGGAGATGAACTTATTAAATAAACATGAAGTTTTGTCCTACAGAGTAAAAGCTTAATGGACCCAATTTTTCATTTCAGCTGATTTTTTGCATGGTTGAGGGGGTGCTTAGAGAGCATCAGAGGGGGCAGAAGGAAGGTTCTGGACTTCTCGGCAACATCCGACACCATTGTTTATCCAAGGCCACCAAGAGCTGGAAATGCAGCATCCTTCTTTTGAGATGTTCCCATGGAAACCATGTGTGTGCTATGCATACAGAAGGGCAGCTTCTAGCACCATCCGCCAGCCGTGGCTCCTGAGACAATGTGGTACCCAAAGTAGAAGCCTGCAAATAAGGAAAGGGCAGGGGCACAAAACATCTGCTGCCTCACGGCCAGAAAAATGCACCTTCCTTCTCCCTGCACTCCATTAGCCTGACACATCCCCTCCCTGTCACCCTGAGCATAGGTTTCCCTGGCCTCCGTGATGGGTGAGATAGACATCTACCTAGGAAGGTTACAATGTTAATTTCACCCTGTCATGTCACAGGAGGAAATGAGACGGGGCTGAGGGCGCAGAAGGGATTTTCCACGGGGGTGACATAGTTAATGCGTTTTGCAATGTGGACACATGGTAAGCAGGCTTAGGTCAGGCAGAACACATGCTGCTGCTGCTGCTGCTGCTGCTGCTGCTGCTGCTGCTGCTGCTGCTGCTTTTGTGGCCAGGGAGACAATGGCTATCACTGTCGTTGCCTACCCATTGTCTGCAGGTAGGATCTGAAGGATCTGAAGGAGCCGTGTAGTCGCCACCTGTGCTCCCACAGGTAGCCTTACAGCCACCTCTGTAGCCCCTATCTGTCAGTGATGTGGGAGCTCTCTGGGCTGCTTCCTTATCTAGTGAATGAAGATCATAAAATCTGCTGCATAAGGTTCTTTCCTTCTGTATGCTGTGAATATGCTTTTATTACCATTGGTTAATAAAGAAGCTACTTTGGCCTATGGCAGGGCAGAATATAGCAAGGTGGAAAATTCAAGCAGAGACAGAGGTGGAAGGAAGGTGGAGTCAGAGAGATGTCATGTAGCCATGCAAGAAACAAGATGTAACAAACCAGGTAAAATATAAAATAACAGAAATGGGTTAATTTAAGATGTAAGAGTTAGTTGATAAAATGTCTGAGTTAATAGGCCAGACAGTGTTGTAATTAATGCAGTTTCTGTGTGATTATTCAGGTCTGGGTGGCCGGGAAACCAAAGCAGAGTCTCAGTTTACAAATGGTGCCCAACGTGGGGTAAGAATATCCACATAAAGCTTAAGAAAGCTTGAAAAAAAAAAAAACAGGCTTCTAGACCCACAAAAAACAGAGTCAACTGGAGCTTCTTGGTAGCCGCATACTTTCAGGTAAGTTTGTTTACTGGTGGCAAATAGAGGCATGGCTCCTTTAAGGGAGGGCTTCCTGACTCAGCATCAGCAGCAAAAACTGCACAGCTCCTTTAAGAGACAGCTTCCTGTTCCATGCTGGCAGCACAATTGGCTCTGGCTCTTTTGGGAGGTCCTCTTATGGAGCACTTGAATGGGTTTGTGGGCAGTGTGCTGCAAGTTACTTGGTGGCAGCCTGGGTTTACTGCTTCTGAGAGATGGGGTGGTAAACATGGCTCCCAGAGCTGGCAGTAAACGGACCTCTGCCATGTTGGAAAGTCAAGCAGGGTTGGATCAACAGCCAAAGCAGCTGATCTTAGCCATGCCTGATTAACAGTTTAAAGCAGTAATCAAGAAAGGATTTCAGATATGCAATAAAGACAGATTCCGACAGAAATCTATAGTCTCTTTTTAAAAAGTGTTCATAGGCTTAAGAAAAAATGGGTATAGGCAGTTATAGAAAAAGTTTTAAAAATAAAACCAAGTCTTTAAAGAGAAAGTACAAGTAATATAAATGAGTGCAGACAGTCATAGGTTAAAGAGAAGAAAGGGGTGTGACATAGAAATGAATACTTTATATTGGTATGGATTTTGGTTTATTGATATAAATTTAAGGTCAATTTGGCTATATGTATATTTATACTCTAATTTGGGGTATTACGTTTATACAGCTCATTTAAAGATGTATAATTAAAAATTACAGATTCATAGATAGTCATTTATAAAAGTCAAACTTGTAGTCATGTTGGTTGGGTTTTCTAGATATACAGAGATATATTTGAATTAGATAGATAATCGTCAACACTTCAAAGACCTATAAAACATAGCATTTGAAAAGGTTTTAAAAACTTAGACTTTTCTTAACAATGAGACACGTCTGTTTCTGGCATCATCAATTACTTCAGAGAAGTTGATGAGCATCATAGAAACTCATTATGGAATTTGCCTTCAATGTGACAAGACTAGCCATTTGGGCAAGAACCTGCTCTTGTCTGGGCTGCTTGATGGTATGCTTTATGAATGGGACATGCAGGACCCACAGAAAAGTGACTGCTAAACTTGCCTAAAGAAGGTGAAATAGTCCTTCAGGATTCCTGCTTCATAAAAGAGTCTGCCAGACATTCTACAGGACACAGAAGAAAGTGACTGACAAACTGCCAGTATAAGTAAAAGAGTCTTTCAAATTTCTTGCTTTATCAAAAAGTCTGCCAGATACTATGGGCCTGTAGGCTGAAGATGAATACCCCCATGTTACAGAAGAACTTTGGGTGACTGTCCAGGCAGCAAGATGTCTCTGACAATTCTAGAGTTTTGGAAGTTGCTTACAATGCACTTCCTATTCACTTGGGTAATATTATATCCTTCTGGGCCTTTGATGGAGCTGAAGACTTGATAGGTGTAATTATAGTTTTCCTTAGTTATGACAAAAGATAAATTAGATATGAAACTTTGGACTCATAAAAATATTGTAACTGTAATTCTTGCTTGATACCTGTTCTATGTAATTTTACTATGTTAAAGTTAAAACCTTCATTTTTATTTAGACAGAAAATTCCCCTCTGTATGTTGTGAATATGTTTTATTACCATTGATTAATCAAGAAGCTACTTTGGCCTATAGCAGGGCAGAATATAGCAGGCAGGAAATTCAAGCAGAGATACTGGAGGAAAGAAGGTGGAGTCAGAGAGATGCCATGTAGCCACCCAAGAAGCAAGAGGTAACAAACTATGAGCCTCATAGTAAAATATGAAATAATAGAAATGGGTTAATTTAAGATGTAAGAGTTAGTTAATAACAAGCCTTAGCTAATAGGCTAAACAGTATTGTAATTAATGTAGTTTCTGTGTGATTATTCAGGTCTGGGAGGCCAAGAAACCAAAGTAGAGTCTCAATTTTCACTTTCCATTCAAAGGAGAGATGATACATGGACAGTCTTTAGCAAGGGGCTAGGATAAATTCCCAGCCAATTACGGACTTCCTTCCTTTCCATTCACATACTGACTTCCTGCCAGCAGGGAGACTGGAAGTTTGTTTTCACTTTGGCCTAGCTCTCAAGGTACTCCTCTTCCCCTGGCCCCATCTCTGCCCCTGTAGAAGGAACATGCTTAGGGACAAATTAAAATCTACTGAAAGGAGACAGGAACTAAGATTAAGTATTCCACATTACCAGGGCCACACGGCCTCTGGTCTTCCATACCTTAGCATGTCTTCTATGGCATGCCAGCATGTTATGCCTGTGCCTCCAAAGCCACAGTCAGGCCATCCCTCACTCCACTTGGCCTCCAGACCGACATGTTCAATATAAACTGGAACAGTCTCTGCGGCAGCCCCCAGTTCTGAGAAAACCATCTCACTTAGTCACATCTAGTGCAGTGTCCCTGGTCCAGTGAGCTCTGATGGAGATGGTGTTAATACTAGACCCTTCTTCAACAAGACGGATTCTCAGAGAAGACCATGGACCAGAAGCACCCAAGCTGCCTTCTTTCTTAGCTTCCTATCCCACCATGATGGACTTGTTCCAAAGTCTTTGGAGTGAATACTCAGCATCGAAAAGTTCAAACCTTCCCTTGTCCTGGAGGAGACAGCTGCAAGTTCCTGGAAGAGTGAGAGTCCCACCTGAGCTGTGAAATGCCCACATCATCCGTATGCGAGTGAAGGCTGGCTGAGCCTCGTTCAGGGCCTTCTGCCAGTCATGTGGTCTGATGCAGAAACTCAAACCAGAAGGTGTCTAGATTGTGGCATACGGGAGACCCAAGGCTTTCCCCGGAAAACATAAGATACATATCTTGCTGTAGATACAGCTGCATGCTGGGAAGACTAGCACAGGTTCATTATCCCGGGTCCTTTCCCAGAAAGTCAAGAGCCACGCTCTACGACAGAGTTGAGGAGGTTGCACCCCACTCGGGTTATTTGTGTTTTCACACAGTTTATCCTCCTTATCTTTTTGCCAATCTAAGAAGGTAGCCGGGAGGTTCAGCCTTGTGTGAAGTCCTTCCAGGAAGTGATCCAAACAGTCCCTCACTCACCTGACACAGGTTTATGAGGGCCCAGGAGAAGGGTGACAGCGTATGAAGTTCCAGGCAGATACAGGTAAACGGGTAAACATAGACATAGGCACTGAACAAACAGCACAAAACATACGAAACTGTGACTCTGTCTTTGACATTTGCCCCACAGGAGAGAGCGCTGTGCTGGGGAGCTTTCTCCCAGCCAGAGGCTGCTTCCTGCCCAGCAGTGCTGTGCTCTGGGTATGAATCCTGACCTTCCCAAGAGTGGAGACCAGGACGAAGAGGTAGCAGGGAGTTCCAGTATATGCTCGACCTGTGTATGGTTCATGACCTGATGGACAGGAAAGGCAGGGGAACCAGACAAGTCAACGTCAATGCAGCAGCGTGATGCAGCATGGGGTGTCATCTGATCTGGGAGAAAGACGTGACAAGTTGGCAGGATGAGGTTGCACTTCTAGCAAGAGTTCGGATCAGAGGAATGTAGCCTTGACTAGGTACTTGTTATTTTAGTGGATGCTGGCCATAGGAACAGGCAAAAGATACTGGGGAAATACCACTGACAGGACATGGGTCAGGTGGGTGTGGGGCTGAGGGACAGAGAGGAAGGGCAGCCTCAAAGGTTCTCACTTGTCCTGCTGGTCGATAGTGAGGACCATGGTTGGGTTAAAGGTGTGGCATTGGTTCAGAGCAGTGTCACATCTTGTCACCATCAGAAAGCAGGACAGGAAGTGAGCCCCAGCTATTACAACCTGCAGCTCCCCATCGGTGCCCCACTTCCTACAGTGAGGTTCTGCAACCTTCCAAAGCCAGCCCAGGGCCAAGTATCCAACCACACGAGCCTATAGAGAATACTGCACATGTAGAAGAAACAGAGACCATGTGGCAAAGGATATTTTTAAGTGGTTTGTTATAAAGTACTTCCAGGAAAACTAGTCAGAAAGCAAAGGTCAGGTCCTAGGAAGGAAAGCAGAGCAAGTGAAGGCCCGCAGGTCCCTCCAGCTCAGCCACGTGAACACCAAAGCATGAGGCCTGCCAAGGTGGGCATGCTCGACACTTGTTTGTGAGTGGCTGGGATTGGGAGAATAGCAGCCTCAAGTGTGAGAGTCCTGCAAAGGAAATGGCGTATGTGGCTGGAGCACATGTGAGGGGCACTCTCCTGAGGTGGTTCTTTATTATCTGATGGCAGCTGGACAGCACACAGAGGGCACCAAGGACTCAAGCAAGCTGTCAAACCATCAAAAGTTAGAGAAGCTTCCTGTTTCCAGAGTCCCACTAGGAGAGACGGGGGAGATCCCAGACTCCAGCTCCACCTGAGACCAAGCTCCTAGACACAGTGGAGCCCGGCTTCTATTTCCTGACTGTAGGGACTTAGACATGTTAATGGCCTTCATGATACAGCCAGGTATGGTGGCCCGAGCCTGTAATACCAGCATGCAGAGGCTGCGGCAGAAGACTAGAGAGTTTAAGGAGAACCTGGGCCCCACAGCAAGATCTTGTCTCAAAAGAAAATAAAAATGAGGAAGGGAGGACGAAATGGTCAGGAGGTGAGGGCAGCTGCCACTGAGGCTCATCACCTGGGTTTGGGCCCCAGAACCCACGTGGCAGAAGGAGGGAACTGACTCCTAAAAGTTATCCTCTGGTCCCCACGAGCGCTCACAACCCCCACCCCTATACAAGATAAATAAACAAGTAAATAAATGTTTAATAAATTTTTAAAAGGTGGTGAGGGTGCTCACCAGCTTCACCGGTGTTCAGTGAATAGGAAAATTCTGCCACCACAAGACCCTTAGGGCTGAGTTGTGCGTGGCCGGAGTCATGTCTTACTCTGCCGCCTCAGAGTTTGTAAGTTGGAACAATTTATCTCTGCGCTTTCCTTCTTCAAGAATAATAGTAAACAGTACCTGCCCCGCCCACTGGAGATTGGCCCTTGCCGAGATCACGTGAGGGAGAGCTGGGGTGGCACTCACATTCCACGTGGAAACAGAACGTGTGGTAGATGCCTCCAAGTCTAGAAGCTTCTCCTAGTCTAACCTCACCTCCGCTTATCTCGAGGAGGAGGGATTAGCGCATTCACAGGCTTGGAATTGGGGGACTTAATGAATCTTATCTGACTTCTGAGGGACCAGAAGCCCCAGCTGTCACCTGGGCTACACATCTTATGAAGAGTGGCAGATGGCAAACGTGTGCAGGAGCAGGTGTGAGACATCGTGTGTCACTAGGGAGCCACAGACGGAAGCCACCGCAGGGACCGTGGCACACCCTTCAGAATGGCTGACATCCAAGAATCTGACGGTCACAAATGAGGGGGGAGCAGCAGGAGCTCCAGGGATGAAGAATGGCCTGAAGAAGCACCGCAGTTCCGTGCAAAGCTAAACCCAGTCTGACCGCAGGCCTTGGGGGTTGCCCTCGGATAGGTCTGCTGGAAACCATGTCCACGCAAAAAAGTTGCACACAGATGTTTACAGAGGTCTGTAATCAATGAAAGTGGGAAGTGGACGGATAAACCCCCACAATGTGCAAGCCCCATCATCATAGGACATTCCAGAAAGACAAAATAATGGAACAATAAAGAATGCGTGCTTGGCAGGGCCTTGAGGTGGGGAGGCTGACATGCCAAGTGCACGGAAGGGGATTTTCAGGGCAGTGGAACAACTCTGTATGACGCTGCAGTGGTAACACTGGTCAAGATCCAGAGAACTTGCACAACACAGCAGGAATCTCATGTAAACCACACACTTCAAATAACAGTGTGTTGATCCTGGCCCAGAAATGGAAAACAAGGTACAAGATGTTATTAAAAGGCCAAGAGAGGAGAAGAACGTCTGCACAGATTCCCAATCTCTGAGGAGTCAGGAAGATCAGTGGTGCTCAGGAGTTCAAATCGAGCCTTTAGCAACACAGTGAGAGAGAAAAAAAAATGTCCAGCAAGATAGTTCAGCGGGTAAAGGTGCCGGCCACCACACCCGGGGAAAGGATTCATTCTCTCATTGTCATTGTGTGTGCGTATGTTCAGCTTGCACACCATGCCATGGCACACAATGGGAGGTCAGAGGCTGACTTTCCAATGTCAGGTCTCTCCTCCTGCAGGTACTTGGGACTGAGGATCACACTGGTCTGCCTTCCAGGCATTTACGGGTGTGTGTGTGTGTGTGTGTGTGGTGGGGGAGCTGGGGTTCTCCTCTGCTTTGCACTCTGGCATCTGGACTCTGGTGTGTCATGGGGCAGCTCTCTGGTGAGATCTGGGTTCTAAACACCTCTGGTTGGGCATCCACTCGTTGTCTAGCTTGGAACATTATCTGTGAGGTCACCTCTCTCCTTTTACAGCTGTTAGCTGGCCTAAGCCATTTAACAGCCCGGCACAGACTCTGTAGACCAGGCTGGCCTTGAACTCAGGCACCCGCCTTCCTCTGCCTCCTAAAGGTGAGTCACCACCACCACCAGAGCCCTGCTCATACTCAACAGGACATAGAAGAGGAGATATCAGGAAGAGGTATGACTGACACTGCTCACAGGGTGGCCAGCCACAGCCCAGGTGAGATCCAGAAGCCAGAAGAACAAGATCCAGCTCGTGCCCCACGGCTGCAGATCCAATCCTGGGCCATGGGTCTCACAGGAAGGGCTACTGTTACCTGACCACAGATCTGATGAACCGTTCACACAAGCATCTTCCCTTGGAGGCCCAGGCTCTGGGCTGTACCAGGCATTTCATCCTAGCAGAGTCCTAAAGGTGAAACACATTTGAGCTGGCTTGGGTTTGACTGTTCTGAGAGGAGTGGAAGGAGGCCTCGATAATCAACAGAATGTGTATCAGTTAGGGACTGAGGGTATCGAGGCCCTTCCAGATTCCGTCCAGCTGGTGCATGCGGTCTCAGAAGTGAGAACTGTGCCAGAGGCAGAAACGGACTGCAGATGTTGCAGCAAGGGAGCCAAATGAACTTCTTTAGTTGAAAGACCCCCAGTGCTGGGGAGACTCTCACTCAAGTCTTGGGATAACACGTCCCCCCCCCCCCAGTAACTCACGAGAGACCGTCCTTGCTGCAATCACACGGGGTTTAATGATGAGATGAGACGGGAACCAGTGCACTGGGGCCGAGACTCGTAACCCACGCAGGGGAAGAGTTCGACCCTGAGTGACCTGGAAAAGGGGTTTTTATAGGAAGAAACCACAGCCCAGTAATCCCAAAGGGGCAGGGAGGGTGTCACAGAAAATCAAAAGGGGGCAACTCCCTGCCTCTCATGATCACTCAGGTCATAATCAGCTAGTTCCTGAAACACAGTATTCCAAAAATACCTAATGATAATCACAAGGGGGAAACTCCCTGTTTCTCAAGATTATTCTCAAGATTACAATCTAACTTTATCTTCAGCTAGTTCCTGAAACACAGTCACTGAACTGGCTAATCCTAGATTTCTGATTCTTCCTGCTTAGATTTTCGGCTATTTTCTTCCTGCTGGGGAGGGGGGTCTGGATTTATCCAGGTCTTTCATAGTCAAGAAGTAATTGAGGGGGATAGGAAAAAAGGAAAAAAAAAAACCCTGCTCAATAACAAGAAAAAATTGCAAGAGGACTGGATAGATGGCTCGGTAGTTAAGACCACTTGCTGCTCTTCTAGAGGACCTGGGTTCGATTTCCAGCACCAACATGTCAATTCACAACTGTCTGTAACTCCTGGTGCAGAAAATCTGACATCCTCTCTGGCCTCCAGAGTCAACAGGCCTGGGTGTGGTCCACAGACATACATGCCAGCAAAACATCCACACACATGAAATAAAAAGGATCTTTTTAATTTGAAAAAAAAAAAGACCCTCCACCGAAGAATGGATAAGGAAAATGTGGTACATTTACACAATTGAGTACTACACAGCAGAAAAAAAAATAACAATTTGCCTGAATTTTGCAGGCAAATGGAGCTAGAAAACACCATTTTGAGTGAGGTAATCTAGACCCAGAAAGACAATTATCACATGTATTCACTCATAAATAGTTTTTAAACATAAAGCAAATAAAACCAGCCCACAAATCACAATCCCAGAGAACCTAGACAACAATGAGGACCCTAAGAGAGGCATACATGGATCTAATCTACAGGGGAAATAGAAAAAGATAAGATCTCCTGAGGAAATTGGGAGCCTGGGGAATTTGGAGGGGAGAGGCAGGGAGGGGAGCAGAGAAAAATGTAGAGCTCAATAAAAGTCAAAAAAAAAAAAAAAAAAAGAAAGAATAAGGAGAAGATGCAGTAACAAAATTAATCTAGAAAAGGACATAAAGAATAAAAACAAAAGCTTTTCATTGTTCTTAACACAATAAAATTAGATGACTACTAAAATTAGTAAAACAAAAGGGGAGAAGAGGAGGAGGAAGAGAAGAGTGAAGAGTGTGGTGCCTGCCCTTCCTGTAATCCATGCTCCTTCGGAGGCTCTACCCAGCAGGTGCCTGATGGTTCCTGGAGCAGCCTTTTTATGGCTTCCCTTCTTTGTGTACTAGGGGCCTCTACTGGCCGCACTTAGCTTTGCAGCGTGCGAGCTGTGCAGGCTACCTAGGCTCCCAGACTCCCTGGATTGCAGCACCTGAGGTGGCTACTGTTCTAGCTGTAGGGTGTCTCCCGTGTGCACGACAGCGGGAGAGCAACCACTGTGCGGAGCTATGCTCAAGCGGACAGAGATCCTCACAGTGTATAACTCCCCGAGTGCTGATCTCCCTGGGGCGAGAGCAGCTGTACTATAGAGTATTATATTGCACAAGGGTGGCTCCAGAGGTTCACCCACCTACTAACCTCTGGCTCAGGGTTGTCAGACTCCAGAGTTTTCTCAGCTGATGACCAGTTTGCTAAGATCTTTTCTGTGCCTCCTGGCCCCAGGATTTCAGTGGGTTACCCCACTCTCTTTTTCTTGACCATCTTCCATACTTCTCCCACCATGTCCCTGCTATTCCTTTACTACCCATGATAATTCCCAAAGCGCTTTCTTTTTCTCCCTTTGGAATGGAGTCTCATTTTTTACCTCTGTGTATGCACACGTGTATATGTGCATGCATGCTTATGTACGGGTGTGCACATATGTGCTACAGTGCATCATGGAGGTCAGAGAACAGCCACGGGGGTCGGCTCACACCTTCCACATTGTGTGAGACACAATGCCTGCTTGCTGCTGACTAGGCGACCCTCACACTTGCAGGGATTCTCTTGTGGCTGCCTCCCATCTTGCCTTGGGGTTCTGAAACTGCGCTATGGTGCCCTGCTTTATGTGTGTGCTGGGGATCGAAACTCAAGTCTTCACGCTTACACACCTCCCCAGCTAGAGCAGCATCTGCTCTTTCTCTGCCTAACTCCTCCCGGTACCTAGGTCCCCCAGGGATGGCTCCCGGCACTCTGTGATTCAGAACAAGGCACTTATGAAAATCTTGCTCTAGGGGAGCTGTCGGTGCAGCTCCTTGTGCATGGACAAAGGTCTAACTTGACAGGTGCTTTCTGTGATAAAGCAGTTTACTTCTCCCTCAAAGTGAAGCAAAGGACTTGCCCCCAAACATCCCCACCAGCAGGAGGCGCTAACTCCTGTCTGGATGCGGAGCAAGCACATCACACTGCTTCATTCTTCCTGACTGGATCACTGGTGGGTCCGCAGGTTCTTCTGGATGCTGGCTGAAGCAGCAAACAAGTTTTGTCTCATTTCACTGTTGTTTGGACCTTGGCTCAGGATCGTCCTTTATTTACATTTTAGCCAGCTTGGCTGCTTCCTGCACTATGCATCCCAGGCTACACGTGTGCCCTGGCTACTGCTTTGTCTTAAACCAAGGTCTTGATATGGAACAACTGTTGTGACTTTATTTCCAAGTAATCAGCTTTAAGGCTTTCTTCCTGACAACTGGAAGGAGCTTAATTTGATATTATTTGTTGTTTTATATACTTGTTACTTTAAACAACTCAAAATTATATACTCAACGATAAAAAAATCAAGCAAATATCTCCTTCATGTGACTCAATATAAAATTTTCATGTTTATTTACAACTCTTTTTCCAAGAAGTAATCACTGCAGAGGCCAATAGGTTTATTCATAAATTACTCTGACATTTGCATTATTATTATTATTTACTCTTACTGTCGTTTTGTTGTGATCATCCTGCATTTTTGGAATTAAAATTTTCTGTTATCTGTTGGCTATCATCTTTAAGAAAAGATTTAGTTTGATTTACGTATATGTGTGTGCACATGTGTGCACATGGGGGGGGCGGGGGGGTGGAGAGAGAGAGAGAGAGAGAGAGAGAGAGAGAGAGAGAGAGAGAGAGAGAGATCCCAGTTCCAGAGAAGCAAAGACAACTAGATCCTCATGGTTACTGGCCGGCCAACCTGGGGCTAATTAGTGAGCCTCCGCCCAGTGACAGACCCTGTTAAAACACAAAACGGATAAGTTCTGAGGTATGATCCCTGAGGCTAACCTCTGGCCTTCCTTTCAGATTACATGCATATAGACGGGCATACACACAGAGGCATCACACACACACACACACACACACACACACACACACACACACACACCAGCCCAAAAAGGACCAAACTTGCCCTCTGCCATCTTTTGTTCAGAACCACATCCCAGCAGGGATGCTGCCCTGCCTTTCCACTTCCAAGTCGTGTGCCAAAGTCATACAAGAACAAATGTCTGCAGAAGGTGTTTCTAACTAGTGAATGTACACGGAAAACCTCACACAGATGGGCAACTTCCATCCCACAAAACAGTCACAGTTAGCAGCCCATCTCCATCTTGATGAAGGAAATAACAAGGAGCTGAGCTAGCTCTGAAAAGCCCAGCTGGCTGCTCCTCCATGCGCTCATACCCGCTTCTCACTGCGCTGATGATGGAGCCAGCTTCCCCTGCTGAGAGCTTCCAGAAGAAGCAGAGAAGAGGCTGCCAGGCCTGCAGAAGGGCCACATACAGGCCAACAGAGAGCATGGCCCTTGCAGTCTCCTCCTCAGCCAAGTCCAGCTGAGACATTAAACAGAGTTCAGGGTGACAGGAAGCCAAGGCTGTTTGAGAGCCAGCATCTGACCTCACTGAAAACAACAAGTGGTAACTTCTGAATGCCTGAGCTGCCACTGCCCCTCCCTCTCGGCAGCTGTACTTCCGTGTGAAGACGCTCTGAAGCCTAGGACCACAGAGACTCACGGAGGGCAGGAGCAAGGAGGGCGCCATTCATGCCTTCTGGGCTTCCTGTCCTGTTGCCAGAGTTATGACGGTTGGAGCCTGGGCCTGGTAGCTCTAACAAGCGAGGCTCTGCCATCTGTCATCAACAGGTCAACTAAAGACACAGTTAACAGTAAAAAGCAGAGAAAGGAGAAGAAATCAACATGACCCAGTCAACAAGAGGCTGGAGAGATGGCTCAGTGATCAAGAGTGCTTGCTGCTCTTCCAGAGGAGTCCAGTTTCCCAGCACCGACCTCGGGCCGCGTACAACCACCTTAACTCCAGCTCCGGGGGATCCAAATTCCTCTCCCGGCTTCCTCAAGAGAGTATACACACACAAACACATGCACACACCATACACACACATGCACGCATGCACACACACACTGCATACGCTCTCACACACACATACATGGATAAAACACATTTTTTAATTTTTTTTAAATCAACAAAATAAACAGACTCAGTGACACCCCAACAAAAGCCCACCTTTGGGACCCTGACATGAGGTTTAGGTTTAAATAGAAGGCAGGAGGTATGCATAATTAAGCAATCCTGGTCAAGGTTTGGTCCCACCCATTGTCACACCCTGCAGCCCCCCCCCCTCCCCGCCTCCCCAGCAGGTGGTGTGAACTCTCCTTCCCAGAAACTAGCTCCCTTCTGGCCAGCAGTCCTCTTCCCCACAGGAGATTTCTTGTGAAATTCTAATTTCTTGGGGCCCATTGTTCAATCATCTGATAGCCAAAGGGGAGCGGCACAGCGGTCTTTTTAGAATATCTTCATCCCTGCCAAGATGGCTACACTCAGGAGAGGATGTGCGGTCTAAGCCATTTCATAACCATCACTGCAGGTCACACCCGTGCCCAGCATGCGGCAAGGGACCCTGCAACCTGCAAACATTAAACCCTGGGCTTTGTCCTTTGAGAAGATCACTCACAAGACCCAACGAAGAGGAATGAGTCCCAGAGGGAAACAGCAGAGGCCCCACGCCCCATCCCAAAGCAGCCGTGGCTTGCTGGTTCTTGAACTGGGCTGTAGAAGGCTGCAGGATCAGATACACGTCTCCACCCTCAGGTCAGTGGGGATCCCAGGAAGGAATGCAAACAAACACTCCCCCTCGAGCAGGCTGTGTCTTAAGGACAGAAATAACAGGTGGCACTCGAGGCGGGTCAGGAAGCACAGGATGTCTACAGATACGAGAGCGGGATGAGGGCTGGCGCTGGGGCTTGAGGCAGCAGTTAGCAAAGGCCCAGAGGAAAGAAAGGGTGGTGGGCACAAATACAGAGGTGAGAGGACACTATCAGGTCACAGAGACCAGGGGTGAGGCTACCTGGAAAGCCCAGTGAGGAGATGAGAAGTAGGGGGTTTACCACCTCAGGCTGACTTATTCTTCACCCGACATGAGAACTGTTCTTGGGTACGTGACGTTCTACTCAGTGGCAGGCAGTACCCAGTAGAGATGGACATTCCTACCATCATGGAAACATCGTGGAGTCCGGCTCCTATAAATGGTGAGCAGAACAGGCGTCAGTGGTTCCAGAAGCTCAGGGACTTCCAGGAGAAGCACCAGGGGTGGTTCTGTACCGCACTGTTGTGTCCTCCAAGTGGTGGAAACTTTAGAACTTGGGTCGCTGGGGTGGGGCGAGCCTTGAGGTCCTAAGCCCTCTTCCATTTTCCGTCCTCTCTCTGCTTCTCTGCTGCAGAGGCAGTGTGACCAGCAGCCCCCCACTTCTGCCACCACCTTCTCTGCCATGATGGATAGGGTCCCTCCTTCATCTAGGAGCCAATCCTCTCAGGTATCCGGTTAGAGATAAGAAGAACGGTTCCCGTTCCTCTCTCTGCGGGTTCTCTGTGTCCAGTTTATGTAATAGTCCAGGCAAGAGCAGTTTTCTTGCCCAAATGGCTATCAAACTCCATAAGGATCCTCTTTGATGCCCATCTTCTTCTTGAAGTAGATTGGTGCTGCCAGGAGCAGAGTATCTCATTGTCATGAAAAGCCCTAAGTTATTAAAACATTTAAAATGCCATATTCTCTAGCCTTTGAAAGATATGAAGAATGCCTATCTGAAATATATCCATGCACACCTAGAAAATCTAACTAACATGACTACAAACTTGACTATTATAGATGATTATCTATTAACAACCTATATACATTACATTTTTAAATGAACTACACAATCACGATACCTTAATCAAGATCAGAAACACATATACATATAACAAAATTGACCTTAAATTTAAATCACTAAAGCAAAATCCATATCATTGCAAATTATTCATATCTATATCATATCCCCCTTTAAGTGTAAAAGAACATTTATAAACAATATATGGGAACATGGGCACAGTTATTTCTCTCCAAACTGCTTCCTGCTGAATAGGGGCGCTGTTATTTAGGTCTTTCATGGTATAACCTGTGTGCTAGATTCATCTCAGCCAGCAGTTGAGTGAAGTAATTTTTTGAAGGTGTTCACAGCAACTCTTCAGGAGGGTGTGGTCTGTCATACCATATTGAGATAGAAGCAATCCACAAAGTCATCCTCTGTGAAAACAAAATAAGAAACTCCTTTCCAAAGCATCATGTCCTTAGATCCAAATTTCAAAGTCAAGGCATTTTCAAAATATCTATTTTGGATTAGTTCAGCAGCATTTATAAACAAATATATTTTAGCAGCTGTTGCTCCTTCCTCAGCATTCAAACAATTCAAACAGAGCATAATAACATACAGTATCAAAATTCTCTGTGTATTTTCCATCTTTTTGTGCGCTTTATTTTAACCTCTATTTTGTTTATTTTTACTTTTATTTTTTGCTTTTTGAGACAGGTTCTCTGTATCTTTGACCTGGAATAACTCTGTAGACCAGGCTGTCCTTGAACTCTCAGAGATCCGCCTGTCTCCGCCTCCCAGGCACTGGGATTAAAGGTGTGTGCTACCACACCTAGAAGTCACAGAGGTCAATCTTCCTCTACCTCCCAAGTGTTGGGATTAAAGGTGAGTACTACCACACCCAACTACTCTCTTTCTTCCTTTTTTTTTTTTTTGTTTTTACTTTAAGAACTTTAACTTTTAGTCTGCATATATTTTCAACACACTGTAAATCATTTAAACATTTTCTTTGTTTTTGAATCTCTCTTTACTGTATATCTCTCTTTTTCTGACCACATGAGTCTTTATTTACCAAGCAATATCAGTAGGACTAAAGCCGTGGCTTTATAGGAACCGGACTCCATGATGTTACCATGATGTCCATCTCTACTGGGTACTGCCTGCCACTGAGCCAAGGATCTGCTTTGCCGTCTGACCTGCTCCAGCTAGAAAGGCAGCTGTCTTAACCTCGTCAGAACAGAGCAGAGGGAAATAGGCCCTGGACCATGTTAGTCCTGAAAGCCCTGCGCACAAAGACAGAGGTAGCATCCTCCTCCCTCCGCCCAAAGGATGACTCAGCTGGTGGAGAGTACTCAAGCCAACCTGGCATCCCGAGTCCTGTCCTTGGATCCCACAAGGTGGCAGGAGAGAACTCACTCTGGGCAGCTATCTTCTGACCTCCACTGCACACTCGCACTGATGTGCACATATATGCCAATAAAGAAAGATCGTCAGCAGATATCTTCCCCCTCCACTGGGCATTAGCAAATGGTGGCTGTGGAGGCTGTTTCCAGCACACAGGTTCACAGCAACACCGCCCTCAATCTGCTGAAGGTGGAAGCAACTCCTCCAGTGAATGGCTCAGGAAAACATTGTTCCCCAGGTTATCCTCAGGAATGGGATCACTTTCTGCCGCCACATGAGTGAATCCTGAAGACTCTATGCTAAATGAAAGGAGGCAGCCACAAATGCACAGACCCTGGGGAATTCCGCCTCCCTCAGGCTCCTGAGGCGTCAGATTCCTAAGTAGAAGGGAGAGTGGAGGGTGCTGGGCCTGAACGAAAGTTATTTAATGGTGTCAAGCAGCAGTTCTGAATGACGGAAAGGGATGGCAGGGAAGCTCACACAGCGACGTGAGGGCGATTGCAAAAATGGTTAAAACGGCTGAGTGTGGTCTCATCTGTGATCCTAGCCTGGGCTACATAACAACATCCTACCTTTAGATTTGCATGGCATTTGTCTGTTTAGCGCATGTGCGAAGGTCAGAGAACAACTTTGGAGGCTTCTCCTTCTACCACGTGGGTCCCAGGAATTGAACTCAGGTCAGCAGTTTTGGCAGCAAGTGCCTTTACTTGTTGAGCCATCTGGCCAGCCCACAAGATTCTACCTAAAAACAAAATTTGAAAAAAAAGAAAAAACCCCAAAACTAAAGAAAATAAAACAGTTAAGATGCAAACGTGAAATATGTTCTGTGTGCTCTACTACAACATTCCAAAAGGAAGGTTTTCAGGCGGTGTTAGCAAAGACCTTTGACCTTTGGTTAGACTTGGACCTTCTGGGTCTGCAGCCTGTTTCCATGGTAACCGCAACAGGCTGCTGCATGCCTGGCAGGCAGGATGTCATCATCAAACTAACAGAGTCTCTGGGCTGAGCTGGCCTCCCGCCCACCCATTCTCCTCTCTAAGTTGCCACCCTGAGGAAGCCCTGGTGTCAGCCTCTGGCCTTGTGTCTCCTCAGGTCAGTGACTCTGAAGCTCAGGTGCTACGCTCACTGGCTTCCTGTGGTCTCATGCCCAGACCTGCACTCTTCCCTCTTCTATAGAAAAGGCTGGTGCGAGCTTTGGAGACTGCTGGATTAGAGGATGCAATACACCTCTGTGATTTCCCTCTGTTCGGTGACTCTTGTTTTGTTCTGTCTGTGGTGCTGCGGACCTAACCCAGGGCCTGGCATCTCTCCCTGGTTAATACTCATAAACACCTTTCCTCCTCCGCAGCTGCTCCCCTTATTAATTCCTTCAGACCGTCAGAGGACAAAAGGCAGATTTCCGTGTACCCCAACAGGGCTCTACCCACATTTCCTGATTTTCCAGAGTAGCAGCCTCCTCCCAAGGGAAGACAGTCATGGGACAAACATCAGTGAGGATGAGGCTTTTAGCCAAGGATGGAATGTCCAGGTGACTTTGTTTGGACTAGAGGGAGCTTGTGGGCATGGGCTTGGAACTCAGAACCCGTAGGGTAGGTCACCCAGCTGGCTTCAGCAGCTGTGGAGGTGACGTAACAGGGCTGAGTGGCTCTCTCTTCCCTGTGGGCTGATGGCATATTTCCTAAACCATCAGGATGGTGGAAGGAGGAGGGGAAGGGCCCTCATCTCAGGAGCCTACAGCCACACCCCACATCACATCCCTGCCCTGTTTTTCCAGACACCCATGCTCCAGTGGATTCCATTTCTCCCCCAATTCATTTCCCAGCTTGCAATCCAAGCATCTTTCTAGAGTACACAAGGAGTAGATCCCATTGGCTGATAAAGTTTATGAAATGTCATATCACTTTTCTCATTGCTGGGACAAGGCGCCTGATACTACACATCGATGTAAGAAATGGCTTGTTTGGGCTCACAGTTGGAGCATACACATCCTCACTATGGAGAACTCATAGCAGCGGGGCTGTGAGGCAGCTGGTCACATGATACCTGCAGTCAGGAAGCAGAGATGAATGTTGGGGCTCAGCTCTCTTTCTACTTTTCATTCAGTCCAGGGGGCCCCCAGCCTAGGGAGTGATGCCGCCCACACTTAGGGTGGGTCTTCCCACCTCTGTTGACTAGAAACTCTCTCACACTCGCTCACATACACAGTCAGCAATCAGCCACCTAGGTGATTCTAAAACCTGACAAGTTGACAGCCAAGATTAACCATCAGAGGGATTGTTACTATTTGAGACAAAAAAAAATTGTCACCAAAGTCTAGTGTGTTAAGGAATTGTTGCTAACTGGTGTCTTTTGAGAGATGACTAGGCTATGACGGCTGTAACTTCATCAATGGGTCGATCTGTTGAAGAATTTCGAGATGGATAAACAAGGCCATCTGGCGCTACTGCTTTTAGGCCTGTGACAAAGCAGAAACACCTTTGGAGGAAAACCCGCTCAGGGGAGACAGGAAGCAGAGGGCAGGAAGGCAAAGGGCAGGATACTCCTCCAAAGGTCCATCCACCCAGGGAACTACTTCCTGGCTGCTTTGTTCCAGTCCCAGGAGGTCTCATCCGCGGCTTTCTCCAGTGTGCTAGCCTCCTTAGGAACCACCCACAGCCAGCCTCCCGGCTGCAAGGCCTACTTGTCACCTCTAGAAACACTGTCCGCCCATGCCAGTTCCCTATAGCTCTCCTTTATGACCCCAACTCACCAGACTGCACTTCCTTGTTAAGTGCAGCTTTGTGTGCACACGTATTCAAATTGTACTTTTAATTTGGCTTTATTAGTATATAACAGGCATATACTAATACATATAAAGTGTATACTTATGGCTGGGGCTGCAGCTCATTGGGGGAGTGCTACATTCAGGATGCCCTAGGTGATATCCAGAACTGCAGCAAAAAAGAAAAAGAAAAAAGAATAAGCGTACACTTGAGTTACAGCTGGTCATAAGCCACCATTTGGGTGCTGGGAACCCAACCCAGGTCCTCTGAAAATGTAGCCAGTGCTCTTAACCACTGAGCCATCTTGTCTACCCCTTATTACTACTTTTCTAATGTTAAAAAAAAAAGACAGTAAAAATAACAAGTAATCTAATCAACAAATTGACAATGGCCTGACCACTTTTCAGAAGACATACAAAACAAGGAAGGGCCGGGCGGTGGTGGCACACGCCTTTAATCCCAGCGCTTGGGAGGCAGAGGCAGGCGGATCTCTGTGAGTTCGAGGCCAGCCTGGTCTACAAGAGCTAGTTCCAGGACAGGCTCCAAAACCACAGAGAAACCCTGTCTCAAAAAAAAAAAAAAAAAAAAAAAAAAAAAAAAAAACAAACAAACAAAAAAAAAAAACAAGGAAGGATGCTCACAATTTTTAGTCGACTAAAAAATGAAGATTTGTTGAACTGCCATGAGGCCAGGACAACATACTTGCCAGATGTCCCTTGAAAACAAGAGGATATGGAAAGTTATGGCAGAATAATACGACCTTCACACTCCAACAGGTATTTCCTTAGTCAGGTAGCTTCACATTTATCTTCTTGGGGAAAAAGTTCAATTAGTAACATATAAAAAAGCTGATTTTTGCCAGGCAGGGATGGCACACACCTTTAGTCCCAGCACTCAGGAGGCAGGGGCAGGTGGATCTCTGTGAGTTGGAGGCCAGGCTGGTCTACAGGAACTAGTTCTACAATGTGGAGCACAAGGTTGAAACTTTTCCCCGGTGTGTATAAGCAGCTCACGGCAAGGATGTTAATTTTGAATTCCCAGAGTTTCAGTTGCAAAGAAAATTACTAAATAAAGTGTTATTCATAGTGAAAAAAAAGAGCTAGTTCTAATATAGGCTCCAAAGCTACAAAGAAACTCTGTCTCAAAAAGCAAAAAACAAAAAAAGGGTGCCTTTTCTTTTCTAGTAAGAAAAGAGCAAACATTACAGACTGGTGTCTTACACGTATGTATTTTGTAATTAAAGCTGCAGCAGTGTAAGACAGCTGAGAATAAAGACTCCACACCCCGCTTCTAGAATAAGCTGAATTCTTTGCTGTTCCTCGTGTTGGTCTCTGTGGTGTCCTTGACCCCAACTTTTCACAGGAAGAAGCAAACCAAAACTACACCAAGATTCCAGTTCAACCCGGTCAGAATAACTGTCATAAAACAAGAGAAGTCCCTGTACTGGAAGGTGACTGTGGACTGCCCGTGCCCTGGCCATTGATACTACAGCAGTCAAAAGCTTTTCCCTGTGTTTGGAATGTCCACTCCTGTCCTCGCCGAAATCCGGTGATTTGTTTGTCTGTTTTTTGAGACAGGGTTTCTCTGTGCATGGTCCTGGCTGTCTTCAAACTCAGTGACCTCCGCCTGCTTCTGCATCCCTAGAGCTGGGGCCAAAGGTTGACATGGTCACTCTGGTACTTTTAACACATCTTCCTTCTCACAGCCTCATTTGTATCCTGGCTGCTGGCACCAGGCTCGCTGGGTGCCTTCTACCAGCACTGGGCACTGTCCTCAGAGACTTATGGACAGCACCGGGCCATGGAATGGACAGCGCGACCAGCACAAAAAATGAAACTGGAGAAGCTGCCCAGGGCATCACGGAACAGCTTCTCACTGCACGGAGTAGTTGGCTCGGGGATGGGAGACTCAAGATACAAAGTCTTGACACCAGCACCTCAGCAGCCATGTCCTGGCCCCCCATCCATCTGCTAGTGCCTGGAAAGACTGCAGTGTCAAGAGCCTTCCCATTGGATTTGTTGCTAACTTTTGTGCTCAGGAAACCTTATAGATAAAAACAACTCATAACAACAAAAATAAACAAATGATAAATTCTAGCAAGAGTAGAGTAAAACAGAAGGAACCCACATACAATGCTGATGGAAGGTAAGCTACTCTGGCCGTCATGGAAGTCTTTAACAAATTAGAAACATATGACCTAGCTATACCACTCCTGGGTATATACCAAAAAACTCCAAGATTTTTCCTATAGTGACCATACACTTATGTTGATCTCTGATGCATCCTAACAGCCAAAGCAAATGGACTCAGCTAATCAGCCTAGTGAGTGTGCTCTCTCTCTCTCTCTCTCTCTCTCTCTCTCTCTCTCTCTCTCTCTGTCTGTCTCTCTCTCTCTCTCGTGTGTGTCTCTTACTCACACACACAAAGAGGAATATTGTTCATCCATAAAGAATGAAATTATGGCATCTGCAGGAAAAAAATGAATGGATAGACCTGGAAATCATCATGCTAGACAAGATTAGCCAGATTCAGAAAGACAGGTGTAGCCAGGCGTAGTGAGTGGTACACACCTTTATTCCCAGTACGCAGAAGGCAGAGGCCGGTGGATCATCTCTGTGAATCTGAGGCCAGCCTGGTTTACACAGTGAGCTCCAGGCCAGTCAGGATTGTATAGGCAGGACCTGTGTCAAGATAAAAGAGAAAATAGAGTGTCGTGCTTCCTTTCACCTGTGGGATCTGGGAGGGAAGGAACAAAAGTAGAAGGGACACGAGGAGAAAGATGAGAAGGAAGGGGGCAGATAAGAACAAGGGGACGATACCACAAGGCCTGCTATGTGCAAGCAAGTATGATATGTCAGAAGGGAACTCACTGTTTTGTGCATTTAATGTACACTAATTACAACGAAAGCTGGCAGTGAGACATCCCTGGCATTCAGTCTACTGCTTTAAGCGTGTTTAAGTGTACAATCCCGAGGCATTAAGAACTGTGGAGGAGGAAACAGCTTCTGTTCTACTTTTCACAGTTCTTAGATGGGCGGGGCTTTGTAACAACAGACAAACTAAAGCAAAGCAAACAGAAGCTTTAATAAGGTGTATACCTCATGGACACAGGAAGAGACCCAGTGAAGGATTTAGTCATGAAGAAGTAGCTTAGAAAAATCAGCCTCGTGGAACTGAGATACAGTGCCTGCAACTCCAGCTCTAGGGGATGCAACGCCCTCTCCTGGCCTCCACTGGCACTGTATTCAATGCACATGCATATATCCGCACGTACACACACACACACACACACACACACACACACACAAATGCAGACTCCCCACTCTGCTCTAGCAACCTGCAAGCAACCCCACCCACCCTGAGCTGCATGCACAGCCATGCGGAACAGCAGAGGTGTCTCCTCCCCTCACATCCATCAAACTGAGCTTCTGCCACATCATACTCTGCTTCTGTCTGGCAGGAAGGCAGGGATGGGCTGCCATACCGGGCTGCGTCAGGGTTTTTATTAATTGCCTCTGAGTGACTACATCTCATCGCATACAGCAGCACCTCACACACTAGGCATTTAATTTTTTAAAAGGGGCATGTGAAATTAGTGGTCTGAACTGTGTGAATGAAGGCGTGAGCCCACCTCCCCACCCCCCCACCCCACTGGGCACAACCTCAACAGCTCTACACCCGTCCTCTGGAAGCCGGGCTCCTAGCCAGGCTGGTGAGTCCGGGACGAGCTGATCTGTCTGGACCTGAGGAAACCAGACACTCCCCTACTTGGGTTTGCCACCCTTGCCCCAGCCTGCTATATCACGGGAGACCGGGCCCTGCCATTCCTGGGTGAGTAACCAAACAGTAACCCTGGGAGGTGTAGCTGAGGAAGTCCTTCCTCAGGGACACGTGAGGCCCACTCATTGTGTGCCAGACCGTCCTGCAGCAATGCCACCATCAGCTGCCAGTCAGCTGACTCTGCCAGGTGACCCCTGAGCAGCATCGGATGTGTTTGCTTGTGAACGCCTGCTTTTAGGGGAGCCTTGATGTGGGATGTCCCGTATGTGTGCTGCCTTTATTGGTTGATGAATAAAGCTGTTTGGGCTTAGCAGAGTAAAGCCAGGCAGGAAATCAGAACAGAGATAGAAAGAGTAGGCAGAGTCAAAGAGATGCCACGTAGCTGCCAAAGGAAACGGTTGATGGGACCTTACCCAGTAAGCCACAGCCTTGTGACAATACACAGAACAATAGAAATGGGTTATTTAAAATATAAGAACTAGCCAATAAGAAGCCCAAGCTATTGGCCAAGCAGTTTTGTTGTTGTTGTTGTTTTGTTTGTTTGTTTGTTTGTTTGTTTTTTCGAGACAGGGTTTCTCTGTGGTTTTGGAGCCTGTCCTGGAACTAGCTCTTGTAGACTAGGCTGGTCTCGAACTCACAAAGATCCGCCTGCCTCTGCCTCCCAAGTGCTGGGATTAAAGGCGTGCGCCACCACCGCCCGGCTGGCCAAGCAGTTTTGTAATTAATATAGTTTCTGTGATTATTCAGGTCTGAGCTGTCGGGAAACAGAAGTGGTCTCCATCGACAGGGTCTCACTGTACAGCCCAGACTGACCCAAATTCTGGACTCTCCTTCAGCCTCGGGGCTGAGATGACAATGGGTGACCTTGCCCACCTAGGATAAGCTTTTCACATAATCCCAACAGAAGAGCCATGCTACCAGAACCAGAGCGTTTTCTTCAGTTGCTGCTCCATCCTTATTTATTTAACTTGGTACGGTGACAGACAGCTGTTTCCTTTTTTGTTTGTTTGTTTGCTTGTTTTAAGACAGAGTTTCTCTGTGTAGTCCTGGCCAACCTGGAACTCACTCTGTAGACCAGGCTGGCCTAGAACCAGTGATTCACCTGTTTTGAGTGCTGGGACTAAAGGTGTACATCACCACTACCAGGCCAGATGGCAGCTTTCTTAATTGAGAGCCATCATGGATATGCTGGAGGAATCATGTGAGCCCCCCCTACCCACATTCAAAAAGCTGAGGCAGGAGGATCATAGGTTCTAGACCAGCCTGAGCTACACAGTGAGACTCTGTCCAAAAACAAAAACAAAGAGGAGGAGGAGGAAAAGTAGAGGGAAGAAGGGTGGTATGCACTGTTAGTACTCAGAAGGCCGAGGGAAGGGGACCATGAGTTCAGGCCTGCTGGGGCTACATGAGACTTTTCTTAAAAAAAAAAAAAAAAAGGCATAAGAATGAGAGACTGACATTGCCTCTGATCTGCCTGCAGCCCTAGCCCACATCCATGTCTTTCCTATACTCCTGATCCCGAGAATATGAATGCCACTCATGGTGGCAGTGGGGACACTGAGGAAGTGCTACATTACTTGTGCGGTTCTCATAGCTCTCACAGCCACTGCCCTCCAGGGAAGCCACTCTGTGATACTGTGATTGACGGTGACACAGCCACCACGCCATTCCCAGCACAGCGCTCATCCATGCCTGGAATTCTCTAAATTGTCCATAATAAGCCCTTTCCACCCCAGGGTATGATAATGAGCTGACTCTGAGGAGGATGGAGCTGGCTCCTGGGAACCAAAGTGTGACCAGAAGGCTGGAAGGTCCAGCCCCACCCATGACTGGGGAGGTGGAGGCAGGCCCTTTGAGTCAACTTCCAGGGGCCCGAGAAGCTCATGACTCATGCCCAGGGCCTAAGTCTCCCTAAAGGAGAGGTTCGGCTTCCACAGAGATGAACAGATGGAGTGCTGGCAGGATGGAACCCCAGAGGAGAGGCGGTGCTGTGCCCCTCAACTGCTAAGCCATCATCTTATGGCTGAAATGCTAATTCCCAGACCTTTCTGAAAAACAATTTTCCATTGTGTGCACACATATTCGTGGCAGTCAGAAGACAACTCGTGAGAGCTGGATCTCTCCTTCAACCGTATGGGTCTCAGGACCAAACTCAGGCTGGTTAGCAGGCACCTTCCCTGACCAGCCATCTCACTAGCGTCCCCTCCCCAAGATAGGGTATGAGAAAGAGGTAGAGAGGGAGAGGCAGCAAGAGACACATACAGAGAGGGGGCAGAGTAAGAAAGAGGCAGTGAGAGAAGCACAGGGGGGGGGTAGAAATGGGGGTCAGGCTTCTCTGAGTTCTGTGGGTGTTCTGGGAACCTCTGATTTGTAGCCAGTCAGCCAGGAGGTAAAAATGAGCTGTGAAGCTAGGGGCAGACTGCTGCAGGATCCCTGTCAACTGTCCATAGTACAGAGCTGATTTCCATCACAAGTTGCCCTGCTGGCACTGGAGAATGGGTCACAGTGGGGAAGACCGCCCCACACAGGGATTGACACAGGGCAGAGAGACACAGGCTGTTTCCTCTGCAACTTTAAGCGCAGCTCTTCTGCAAAGGCTCTGCAAACAGGACAAAACCCCAGCAGCCTACTGCAATACCCTTGCTAACCACCACCCCAGTGCTGAGGAAGGAGCCCATGGCCTCCTCCATGCTACTAAGTCCTGCCATTGCGATGCATTGTCAAACCCACAGAGACATTCCTAAGCAGTGTATTTCTTTTGAAGTAGCTTGGGTTCACAATCAACCTCAGCAGCCCTTCCCACCCACACACCTTCTTTCAGAATGACTGGATATCATCAGGATAAAGTCTTGGTTGGTCCTGTGGCTTGCTTAACTTAGTACAGTGGTTCTCAGCCTTGCTGATGCTGTGACCCTCTAATACAGTTCCTCATGTTGTGGTGACCCCATAAAATTACTTTCATTGCTACTTTGTAACTGTAATTTTGCTACTGTTGTGAATTGTATAAATATCTGTGTTTTCTGATAGTCTTTAGGTGACCCCTGTAAAAGGGTCGTTCAACACCCCAAAGGGGTTGCAACCCATGGGCTGAGACCATTGACTTAATGGACGCAGGAATCAGAACCTTGTGTAAATCCCTGGCAATAAGAGGCCTCGTGGTGTCTGGCTTTCTGCAGTCATGCTGAGGGAAGCTGATAGCATCTGAGGAGGACTAGCAGGCCCTGTGGATGAGTGCTGGGGGCTTCAGCTGAGGACCGGTATCTACTGTCTTCCCCTGCGGAGTTCCCATCAGACAGAGTAGCAGCAAAAGGACCCTGACACCAGCTATGTGACCAAAAGGGGTGGAGTCATCAGATTTGGGGGTGGGGGTTAGCAGACTGAAGATAGTATTTGTTAAAACTGACCCTTCTGTCTAGCCAGCTCTAACGAGCTATCAGGATCCTCTACCTAGGTTCTCAAGCCTTTTCTACTGAATAAAATGACTTGTGATCCTTACATGGCAGAGGCCAGGACACGAGGAAGGGGTGAAGACCCCCCCAGGCAGCCTTGGAGAGGTGGCGGAAGAGGATGAACCTCACCCACCGTCATTATAGTTCTAAGTTCTGGGTGGGATCCAGACCTACCTCACATCACTTGGGGTACTTCAGGAGTAGGAAGACGGCACTTGGTACCCCTGCCACCAGGAAACAAGAGTCTCCAGATAAGGTCCATAAATCTGGAACAATGATGGCCCACTCAAGACTGTGTGTAAGTCACGGGGTGGCTGGAAGCTCTGTAGCTCATGCAGACATGCTTGGGGTGTTAGGGAAGGAATGAAATGGGAGTAGGGCTGGTGCAGGACCCTGACAATGGAAAGGACTTATTAGGGTGGGGGTCCCTTAGTGTGGTCATGGAGAGGTGTTGAGATAGGAGTGGTGGGGCTGCGTCCCCGGCACCCGGCCGCCCACATGGCTCGGTTATGCCCCGAAATAATTACACGAAAACTGTATTTTTTTAAATACTGCCTGGCCCGTTGTAGCCTCTTATTGGCTAGCTCTTACATATTGTTCTAACCCATTTCTAATATTCTGTGTAGCCCACAAGGTGGCTTACCAGGGAGGATCTTAACCTGCATCTGTCTGGAGCGGGAGAATCATGGCGACTCCTCTACTAAGCTTCTTTCTCCCAGCATTCTCTTCTGTTTACTCCACCCACCTAAGGGTTGGCCTATCAAGGGGCCTAGGCAGCTTCTTTATTATAATTAACCAATGTCCTTTCTCCATCAAAGAGGACAAAGTGTGGGACCGGGGTGGGAAGACTGGGTTGGGTCACTTATCTCACCCAACGCTGCCTGATTCCTGGGGACAGGTCAATGACCTCAGAGCCTGCTTGGCACTGCATTGGGTAAAACTCTAGAGAAAACACAGGACCTCTAGGGAAATGTGTCTGTCACCAGAGTAGGGCCCATGAGAAGCAGGGATCAGGTGGGGCCTGGTCTAGAAGGGCTTTGCTGACACTTGGCTTAGGAGACCGGTGGCTCGTTCCATCAAGCAGGTGACTTACTGGCTTCCGTGCATAGCTCCAGGCTCAGCCCCATATGAGGCATCACTTGGCCAATGTTCTCGCCAGGTCACGCTGCTCTTGGGGAAGATCCATATCAGGAAAGCTCTCTGGGAAGCTACATTTCCCCAGCCCTTCTCCTCCACTCCCTTTGAGGGTGCCTGGTCCCCTGACAGTTTCCTGGTCCTTCCTGTCATTTCCGCAGTGCCTAGGGGTAGGGTGGAGATGCGCGCTCCTTACCCGACACAGAAATGAAGAACACCCCCACCTATCAACTCTTCAACTGGGGAGCAGTTAGGCTGCACCTGCCCTAAGGAACGACAAACAGCCAATGTCCTTATTTACATGTGGAGAGGCTGAGTCAAGGCGCTGACTTACCAAGGCATCCTTGACGCTCCAGTAACTCAGAGCAGTCAACATGCCACCAAAGCCAACAGACAACTTCGTGCCTTCAGGCCCTGCTGTGTGCGTGGATACGGGGGACCTAGCCAGAGCCAACGTTTCCGGCTGTGGTCCTACCTGAATGCGGCCCAGCATCATGAGGCCAATAACGCTGGAATCCTAGTTAAGTGAGGTAGTTCGGGGCTGTAATTATAGCATTCAAGTTTAGGCAAGAGGATCTGGGGTTCAGGCAAGCCAGGGCTACACATCAAGTTATAGGCCAGCCTTTTCCTAAAACAAACAAACAGAAACAGCAAGGGATATGATTTGCCTGGGATATTGTTTAGAGTCCCTGCACAGGATGCGAGACCCAGGGTTAAATCTTCTGGACACAGACAGACAGACAGACAGACAGACAGACAGATAGATAGATAGATAAAAGACAGATACTTCCTATAGGCAACAGACTTGCTAATACAAGTTTGTGGATTCTATGGTTTTATTTCCCTGAGAGACACAGCACCAAGTGAGTCTGTCCATTTCGTTACAACTGTTAAGTACAACCTCTTTTATGGTGAAGCATCCCTAACAGAGCTCTGTAGAGTCATAAGTGGGTGCTTGCCAAGCCAGGAGGCCCTAGCTTCAATCCAGAATAATCTTCTTTATAAAAACGACAACAACAACAACAAAAACAGTAATTCTGAGGTATCAACAGGTTGAAACTTCCAGTTTCGCTGCAGATCCAGCCTGAAAAGGACAGATGCCCAACCGTAGGTACCAGGGCCAGGCTCTATTCAGACTTGGACATCTGTCTGCTTGGCTTTCTCATCCCATTGCCCAGGACACCACCCCATCCATCCATCCATCCATCCATCCATCCATCCATTTTCACTGCTCAGCTCCAGCAGCTGCAGGAGCTCACGCGGCAGCTGTGAAGAGAGGTTTGGGAGTAAAGGGCCCAGGAGCATGCAGTGCCCTGCTCCCAGTGCGCCCTGGGAGTCTAGCGCGAGTGTACACACGTTCAGTTTTTATAAGACTCATAATGAGGGACCAGTGTTTACTCCCATGGCTCGTTTTCTCTATGCTTCCTTCCCGTCCCGATAAATACCTTTCCATCTTTTCTCCCTCTTTCTCTTCCTTCTTAACCTGTGGGATCAGGGATCGAATCTAGCCTCACACATGCTAAGCAGACGCTGTCCTGAGCCAGATCTCCAGCCTACTGTACTCACCTATAATACATCAAGGTCACTCTGGAGAGGGGTAAGAAAGAAGCAGGACGAGGGACAGGAGGAGGAAGTCAGGGAGGGAGATGAGAGAAAGAACCCTGTGGAAACTGCAAACATATCTAAGAATCACATTACAAAATTACATTTAGCATCACTATGGGGATCCCGCTGCATAGTTATCACAAACATCTACATTTCTACTTTCTTTATTAAACACACATCCTGGCTGGTGGGATGGCTTCGCAGGTACAGGTACTGCTGTTGGGCCTGCTGACCCAAGTTCAGTTCCCAGAAGCCACACGGTAGAAGGAGCAAACTGACTCTCTCAGGTTGTGTATACACACACACACACACACACACACAGAGAGAGAGAGAGAGAGAGAGAGAGAGAGAGAGAGAGAGAGAGAGCGAGAGCGCAGTAAGGATAAACAGAAGTTGAACTCCAAACACTGCACTGCTACGGAAAAAGTAAAACAGAGGACCCACTATGACAAACAATCAGAAGAAAGTGAGGCAGAGTTGCTGTATGACCCAGGACCAGGAATACCGTAGCTGAGTGGATACTCAGAGGAACTACACACATAATCTCCAACCGGGATCTCAGCACAGACACAGTCTCTGCAACAGCCGAGTGGGCACTGAAGTCACTACCAGATAAAGAGCTCACTACCCTTCATCCACAAAACCTAGGACAAAGAATGTCTCAGATGCAGGGTGTTTGGGGTTTGGAAAGACTTTCAGGGATTTCATTGATGGAACATCTTCAATCTGGATCAGAAACCCAACACATGGGCCAGTAAGATGGCTCAGCAGGGGAGGCACTTGCCAGCAGCCCGACAACCTGAGTTCTATCTGAGACCCACATGGTGGAAGGATTCTGACTTCCACATGCACACTGGAGCACACACACACACACACACACACACACACACACACATACACACACCACAGAGAAAGGTAAAACAGTGGGCTGGAAGCTGCCTCCATAGGACTCAGGAAAAAGTCACAATGAGTTAAAAAAAAAAAAAAAAAAAGGTGAGACTTGGGGAAAATCCCACAGGCAGTGCCAGCACAGCTGAGAGGCACAGAGAGAAAGGTGGGTGAACCAAAGAGACGGAAGCCAGCCAAGCACAACTCCAGACACGGCTCCCTGGCAGGAAAGGAGCAGAAAACTCATTCAAAAGGAAAGCCAGGCAACCCTGATAGAGGCTGGCAGTCCACCCTCAGGACAGCCCAGCCCTACAAACCCAGGTCCTACTGTGAGCTTTGGAGAGACAGTAATTCCTCGAGCCAATGGATCCTCCACCTTGAGAGGGAACCTATTATTTAAAACCGAGCTATCCTGGGGGCCTGGAACAAAGAACCCCCACAGGCCAGGGAGATGGACTCTAACCTGTCACAGCTGGTTAGAGTGTTTAGGGCAAGCAGCCCCGGGAAGCAGCTGTGTAGAGAATGCAGGGCTAGACACGGGCAAGTCAACAGTGCAGGTGGCAGGAGACTCAGCTCGGTCCAGAAGGAGGAAAAGGGGGCCTTGATCTTAGTGCCTGGGAACAGACTCCATCAGCTGAGGAGAACTCTGGGGTCTGAGCCCAAGGCCAGTAGGATCAACCTCTGGAGCCTGACAACTTGGAAACCCCAGGGGAACACTTGGCACCCGCAGCTGACCCCTCCAGCAGGAAGGCTGACATTTAGGAGGTTTGGATATAGGAAGTGAGGCCCTCCACTTGTACACATTACAACATTCTGGCTACTTCCTCCCTCTAAAAACCTTGGAAGAACCCTTCAGCTGTGACATCAGAACCCAGATGGTAGGATCTGGAGAGTTTCGGGACAGAATCTGGTAGAGAAAGGAGGCTACCAAAGTGAAGGTAGCTCTAGCGTCTGATGAGATGCCAGGCCAGTGAAGACTGCTCTGGCGTCTGATGAGATGCTAGGCAAGTGAAGGCTCAGCACCAACACAAAAATCAGGAAAAGGCAAGAGCCTATACAACCTCCTTCCCCTCCCTGCGTATCTAACTGGCAGTCTCCAGTTTCCGAGGGCCCAGAAACCTGCTCCAATAATATTAAAAGCTGTAAGAGGAAAACATCAATTTACTGACAAAAGAAAATATAATCTCAGATTTCTAATCAGCAATGCCATAAATCAGGAGAGCATGCAATAATGGTTCAAAAACAAAAGCTTTGAAAGTCAGCAGCTATCAGCCAAGGCTGAATGTCCAGCAAAGCTACTGCCTATGACGTCATGAGACTGGCACTCTGCCTACTGTGCCCAGAGGGCAATTATCTTTTGCCTGACAGAAAAATAAGGACATGTCAAGGCAAGCACAAACGATGGCAGTTCATGGCCACCAGGCCTGCACTTCAGAGGATACACAGAGGAGCCCTTCGTAAGGAATCCATCATGACTACCGCAGCAAACCAGCAAACCCCTAATACTAACAGGGGAGAAAGACAGACAAACTAAGCAAGCCTAACCAACCAGAAAAACAAACAAGAAAATTCATGCAACTAGTTAACATTGCTCAACAATAACCTTACGTGTAAATAGCTCAACTTGCCAAGAGACTCAGACGCTGACTGGATTGAAAACCAAGGTCCACCTACTGGATAGGTCATCCAAAGTAAAAATCAACAGAGACCTCAGAGTTAAATTGTACCATAGGTCACATGGACTCAACGGAGCCACAAGATGTCCTATCCAACAGATTTGGGATACATATTCACAAAACAGTCTACAGAACATTCTAAAACAGTCCACAATATAAGTTTCAACAAACACACAACCACCCCTAACTGTAGCTGCTTAATCCTTAGCAAGGTGTCAAAAGCAAACCAGGGGTGTGGGGGAGCCTCTTCAACCGACGGTGCAGGGAAAGCTAGATAGTCACACAAGCAAAAACGAAACGAAATCCGTATCTCTCACAGAGCACAAATATTACTCCCAAACGGTGAGCAAGGCCTTACTGTGAGATGTGAAAACTGCTTGAGGAAGCATACGTAAAACACACGCACAGGCAAGAACGTGCCACAAAGGACTCTAACAACGCAGGAAGGAATCTCAGGAACTGAAAAGTGCATTGCACAAAAATAAAGGGCTTCTACCCAGCAAAGGAAATGCTGGAAGGGTGAAGGTGGCCTACAGAATGGGAGAAAACCTACGCCAACCATACATAGTAAGAGGGGTTGAGTCTAGAATATATTAAGGACACCCAAAAAATTAACCCTACCACCCAACCAACAAATGAGCTGAGCAGACAGTCTTTAAGGGAAGAAACACAGGTAGCCAGGAAACATCTGAAGACGTGGTCAAAATCCTTCACCACTGGAGGAAGGCGAAATTAAATTTGCCTGGAGTCCATCTCCACCAAGTCAGATTGGCTAAACAGATGACCACAAATGCTGGTCAAGATGTGAATGGACAGGAAGACCCATTCACTCATGGGAGTATAAACTGAACATGGGGGCTGTTAAAATCTGGTAAACATTGCTGGGCAGTGGTGGCAGCGCACGCCTTTAACCCCAGCACTCGGGAGGCAGAGGCAGGCAGATCTCTGTGAGTTTGAGACCAGCCAGGTCTACAAGAGCTAGTTTCAGGACAGGCTTTAAAGCTACAGAGAAACCCTGTCTTGAAAAACAAAAATAAAACACAAACAAAAATATCTGGTAAACACTAACAGGTTTCTGAATTAACTTAATTCAAAATCAAACATACAATGAATCTAAGATGTCTCTGGCTGTGCCCCTGTGCTGCTTTGTACAACTCCAGCTAAGCCTTGGTTCTGACTGCACAACACACGCACTGTGCACACCATGGTGCTTTGCCACAGGCGCGTGACAGCAAACGATGCCAGAAGCACTTGGCTCAGACTCGAGACTACTGTATGATATAAGCTGCAAGGGGTTAACTATACACACAAAGTGCTCTATGGGAAACAAAGACTTCCAACAATCTCCTACCACACTCCTTATCATTAGTATCAAATTAGTGTTACCTTTGTTGCAGCTTTAGGATGTGAGATTTTTTTTTTTAAAACTTCTGTTTGAGTTGCTGACTTGAGTTTCATTGAAAAACCGTTAAACGACTTTGGGATATCATAGTGGTTAAAGAATGGAAAGAGGCCGAAGAAATGGCTCAAGGGTGGCGAGCTTGCTGTGCAATCGTGAGGACCAGAGCTCAGCGCGCAGCCACCACCATATAACTAGCCAGGCGTCTAGCATCCGCTTGTCAGCACGGCTCTAAAGGCAGAGGCAAGATTTCTGGGTACTTGCTGGCTTCCAGCCTAGCCAATTAAATGCATTCTAGGTTCAGGGAGAGACCCTGCCCCAAAAGAATATGTGGAGTGACAGAGGCCACTTATGCCGTCTCCCCTCCAGGCTCACACCTCACACATATGCGCTCCTAAATTAGTAAATCATGAAGGAAAAGCTGTGTCTGGCTCATAGTGAACACTCCCTCTTGGTTTCTGGACTTACTCTGCCCCTCTCCTCACTCAAAATGGAGCCAGCTCAGTACGCTCTAACACCTATGTCAATGTGTAAGAAGCCAGGAGCCATTTCCTGACTTCCTACCTTGATTTTCCCTGAAGCCTACCTCTTTTGGCAGAAACAGTATGGCTCTTACCAACCTGAAGATCAACCTGGAGAAACAGCTGATGTTGGCTCCCCCCCTCCCCCCGCCCCCGCATTTATTCATGAACCTAGTGACACCACAAGGAATACCTTGCGGCTCTAAGGCTCCAGTGTACCAGTGTCCGGCCTCCTAGCCGGCAAGGGAATGAGGCGGACACTCGAGTGTCACGGCTCAGCTGGAAACAGTATCCTGGCAGTCAGGAGCCAAGGACTCCTTCAGAGTCACCCCACACAACAGACCTCACACCAGAGATTTATGGAGAAGAGGAAACCCAAGAGGGTGGCTGCCTCTGCTTAGCCGAGAAGCAACGGAGAACTGAGCAGAAGACAGGCTTTACATAGGGTTTCTTGGGGGATGGGGTGGACTTTCTAGGGTGACCTGGTTTGGAAAGATTATGTGGCATGATCTTGGGGCAAGCTCAGGGACTGGTGGGATTTTTTTTTTTCTGTAGGGTAGGGCCTGGCCACACTCCCACTTAGAGAAGTCTAGGGGGTGAGGCCTGGTTGTTGGAGCTCCTCAGGAGGTGGGGGGGGGGTGGCTGCTCATGTACCTTGAAGGTCAGGCCTGGTCAGGCCTGGCCACTGGCAGGCAGGGCTGTCCCAGCCATCCCGTGAACAACCAGCATCCCCCTTTTCCGTTTACTATTGATAAATAGCCAGGGGTCAGAAAAGGGGGCAATCTTATCATTAGACTACCCATTAAATGGGGGCGTTGAAGTCCATCAGCAAGCTTGAGCTTCACCATCAGGTTATAACAGGGTATTGCAGGCCTCTGACTCCTAATAGCAAGTGATGAAAAGTCTGCCCAGCCTGGTCTACGAAGCTTCCAGGACAACCAGGGCTGTTACACAGAAAAACCTTCTCTCAAAAAACCAAAGACTAAAAACGAAAGGGGCGGGGGGAGGGAAGGGAGAGAGGGAAAAAGAAAGAAAAGAAAAACTATTTTGGATGTGTTGTTAAAGAAACCTAGACAAGAAGTTTACGAGGCAGGACGAGACTAGTAGGATTAGGAAAAGGGGAAGGGGTAAGAAGAATAGCCTCCAATCCCGCACTGGACTGTTGACTGTCAACGGGTCCACTAGCCAGAGGCATCGAGCTGTTTCTTATGTTTCTGGAGCTCCATCTGCAGTCCTCAGATCTTCCCCTTTACTACACCTCACTGATAAACACAGAAGCAACACTCTCTTCCTGCTGTAAGCAAACTTAATCCTCATCGACTTTATGGCTCTACGGCCAGCGAGTCTATTTGGCCCTGGAGGGTAAGGATGGTCTGAGCTGTGCGTTGGAGAACCTGGATGATCTGAGAGGAAATTCAACAGAATAGCTAGGGAACTAGTCAATCCTGCTGTTCCAGCAACGACACCAGCGGTCATCCCCAGAACTACTAGAAAGTGTACGACCTGAACCTCTCGTTTGTCCACGCCATGCTGCTATAAACCCTGTGACGGGAATCACCAGGTACCTCCCCGAGTTTTGGAAAAAGGAACAGCAGGGCACACAGCAGGGCACAGGTCCCAGACCACCCTGCGGGCCGGTGGTGGTAAACTGAGTACCACAGAGAGTCAGGGCACTGTGAACGTTTGGGCATAGGAGCTGGGTCCGAAGCGTTAAGGTATTACTGCAGTCTGTGGAATCCAGTGTGCCCTGTAAGCGTGCTCCGCACTGGAGCACAGTGCTCTAGCACTGGAGCTAGAGCAGTCAGTGATATCTGTGATACCGGAGAAAGGATGTGGGAGAGGTAAGGGGTGGTAGTGCTGGTTGACTGAGAGCAACGACTGAGTGCCCAGGCGACAGAGTCTAATAAGACAAGTCTAGTAAGAAAGACTTTTGGCAAGGCCACAGATGGTTCCAAGTTTGACCCTGGAGGGACACACAACCAACATTCTCCAAAATGCCCAGGCAGCATGCTATTCAACAGGTGACACTCATGGGTTAAGGTCTAAAGCAAGAGATGGTGCAGCAGGGAGGTGGGATCAGTATCGTCCAAGAGGGATACTGTTAGGGGTGTAAGGACCATCGAGGAGCTTTAGATACTTCTTCTGCCATGTCTATACTTCAGGGTTGAAAGTGGGGTGTGTATCCCCTGTATTTTGATTATGCCTGATGGGCTGCCGAGAAAAATGCTGTAGTAAAGTTTATTAAAGACCTCCGTCTCCCGTCTGTGGTGTTCATGGGCCCTTAATTACGATATAAAAGGCTCTCTGTTCGTCATAAATGGTAGAAGGCCTTCCGGAATATGCATCACGTCTCCTACAGAACTAATATGGACAGCCTCCATAAGTCTCTATTGGCCAACGTCAACAGTAATCTCCAGTTGGATCACAGAGAAAGCAAGCATAGGGGACAGGTGTTTTAGAAATTGAGTAGGTGTTATAGGGACAAATATCTCCTTTTGGCAACTTGCCGGTGAGCAGACTCCAGATCCCACCATGCATGTGGTCTGGTTGAACCATTAAATATAGGTTTCCTAAACCTTTGAAATTAATAAAACAATAACATAGAGGGGGAAAGAAATCTGAAACATTTTTCATCACCTTAGATGACTTCCTGAGACTTTTACAGTGTGCGTACCTTAAAACACTAGTTTTTCAGCTGGCGGTAGTGGCGCACGCCTTTAATCCCAGCACTCAGGAACCGGAGGCAGGTGGATCTCTGTGAATTTGAGGCCAGCCTGGTCTACAAGAGCTAGTTCGAGGACAGTTACCAAAGCTACAGAGAAACCCTGTCCCATACCTTCATATCACTTTCTTAGACCCTCATAGTTGACTTTAAGTTTTCACATTCTCCATCCAACCATTTACCTGAGAGATGAGTAGTTAGTACTGAGAACAATCACTGTAAATCAAGTTCCTGTAACCACCCCCCCCCCTTTTTTTTTCTTTTGTTTGCTCTCCTCTCTCTGCCAGAGTCAGGTGGCTCACCTGGCATGAGACAGAGATTTTGCAGGAAACCTTTAAACAAACTTGCTTGGGCCTAGAGGAGAGGGAGTCATACCCCAACTCTAGAATTAGCTTTCCAACAAAGCAGAAGTTTTAATATTGCCTATACTCAAAAAGACATTTGAATCCCTGCTAAACTGAATCCAGTGACCAGAGATAAATTCTAAGCCCTGAAGCTCAAAGCAGCCATAGCAAGTAGCATTAGCAGTGGAGGCTGGCAGCTAGCAGCATCAGAGAAAGCAAAAACAAAACCAACAAATACAGAATATAGAAAGCCCACACACTCAAAGGAGACCAGTCAGAAACAAAACGTTCAGTGGCCACCATCACTCATACATTCAGCTGAGTGTGACCCATTTCCATTTCTGCTACCATGTTTGCTGCAAGACTTACAGACACACTAGAAAACACAGAACCACTTGCACACACAGAAAGACAAAACTTTCCAAACAACTAGGACCAGGTGGGTGGGTGGTGTCTGCTTTTGTACTGGATGGGAGTGAAAAGATTTTGTAGTTGGATGATGAGGACTTTGTGTCTATTGGTGTTGGGGGGAGTTGGGTACCTTATACTCAGGGGTGCACCTTGAAGACCAGCAAAGGAAAAGGTATGTTGGGTTGTGTGACTTGGAGGAAGAGGAGGGAAAGAAGGGTCAGCAGGCCTGGGGGCAAGTAGAATGGGGAGTGAAAGAAATAGAGGCTCCCACTTTGGCTAAGAGGTCCCTTCCCAGCAAGGGGTCAGGACAGGCTGGTACTACAAGGAAGGAGTAGGTAAGATATCCCTAAAAATACAAGTAAGTGGTAGGGTTTAGTGTGGTTGGTAAGGCTGTCCCCCTACCCGACAATAGGGGAACAAGAAGAGGTGCATCCCTAAAACTCTGTCAGGACGAGCAGGTGGTCCCAGTATCCAGAAGGAAGGGGATAGATTCCCCTGAAGCTTCCTGTCAGACGGCTGTGATTGGGTCAAGAGAACCCAGGCACCCTGTTGGCCGTGGCTAGACCAAGGAAGTCGGCTGAAGGATGATCTGGGCTTGATAGCTTCATACCACAAAAGACACAGAGGCAGTCAACACCCCAATGCCCTGCTTGATGGCACCTTGGACATGGTTTAGGTGATTTATGGGGGTTTGGATAGGCCCGGGGCCAGTGACCCCCTCTGACTCCATTCGAAACAGGGACCCAGAAGATCTTGGGTTTTGGAAGGCAAGGAGAAGCCCAGGCAGGCAGCTGCTATGGCCAGTCCAAAGGCCCTCGCTAACGTCAGACATTTTTGCTTTAGGGCTTTTTTTTTTTTTTAAAGATTCTTTTTTTTAAATATTTATTTATTATGTATACAATATTCTGTCTGTGTGTATGCCTGCAGGCCAGAAGAGGGCACCAGACCTCATTACAGATGGTTGTGAGCCACCATGTGGTTGCAGGGAATTGAACTCAGGACCTTTGGATGATCAGGCAATGCTCTTAACCTCTGAGCCATCTCTCCAGCCCTGCTTTAGGGCTTTTTAACCTCTCCCATTGTACACTTCAAAGACTACAGCTAAGACTTCTACCTGTGGAGTGAGGGGTCCTTTCTTTAGACATTTAGGTTTGACCCTCTATCAGGGAAACTTTGGGAGAAGTAGCAGGTCATGAGAAGTTCTTCCATCTGGGGTCTTAGGATCCAGACTGGCATATTTTAAGAGGCCCTTCATAAGGCAATCTAGGAATTGAGTCGGTTGTTCATGTTTGTCCTAGATGATCTCTTGAATATTTTCATAATTAGCACTTTAAGGGCAGCCATGTGGAGACTGTCCAGGAGGCAAATTATAAGTTGGGTTCTAGCTAGAATGCCTTCGGCAGTATTGTAATTCCATTCAAGGTCCTGTCAGGACCACCTCGGCCCCAACTGGGAGGACAGCATTGGTTTGGTGGATTTCATCTGCACGTGCCCTAGCCTGGTCCCAGACTTGCTGGCACTTCTCAGGGAGGCTACTGTTGAGAATCATATAAATGTCACGGAAGGTGAGAGTGTAAGATTGGGAGATAGTCTGAAACTCACTAACGAAAGTGATCTGAGAGAGATCATTTAGTAAGAAAGGGATATGTACCCTGGCCAAGTCATCCACCCCAATAATCTCCCACAGAGAAAGAACTTGGGCTGGATTAGGCCACATAGGAGGAGGTAGGTAGAGAGGAGGTCCCACGGTGGAGTGGGAAGGAGTAGTGGGAGGACTAAGCGCTGCCAGTGGGCTGGAGTTAGGGAGATTTGACTAGGATGGCCCGTCACTGATTACGGAGATACGGAAACCAGAGGGGCCAGAGGAGAAAGAGCTGTGGGTTAAAGCCAGTAGTGGGGAGGCTCATTAGCTGGATTGGAAGTAGTAGCTTGAGTGTCATAACTAGGAAGTCAGGTGGGGGAACAGGAAGAACAGAGAGAGAAGACTTGGAGCAGGGATAAGAGAAAGCTGGAATGGAAGCAATGGGGAATCTTTCCATTTCTCCAATCGTTCACAGTACTTATAAAGGTCCCAAATAATACTAGGATCTAGAATGCCATTAGGTGGCCATTTGGATTGATTACCTAAGGTGTACTGAAGCTAAATTTGATTGGAAAGGTGAATAAATTTAAGACCCTTCAGGTCAGGTGCTGGGGGGGGGGGGAGCTGAAAGTTTTCTAAAGGCATCCATCCCAAGGGGAAATGGGAGGGTGCGGCGACACCGTTCCCCTAGATGAGAGCACCTGGCACCAGGGCTTGCTAGAGGACAGAGGCCACAATAAAAACCGAGCTAGGGGGCAAAGGGCTGGGGAATGGAGTCCCCAAAGCCGCAAGAACCTAGAGGAGCTGAGAGATTATGGCAGTTCTGAAGGGGAGGCAGAAGGGGGCAGGAAGGGGGGCAAGGAATAGCTCAATAGGCCTAAGGAAACTGTAGGATTGCAGCTCCAAGGATGGGGTGGGGTCAGGTGAAGAGGGTCAGCGGTAGCCTTAAAAACCGGCTGGGGTGCTTCCACCTCCAAGAGTACCAGAGGTGGGCCGTACACTCAACGGTCACTTACTTGAACTCAAAGAAACGTTCACACTGAGCAAAGGCGGAAACTTACCTAATTGCCCCTGGTGGATGAAATGCCGAATGACTGGTGGGGGAGCCAGTCTGTCACAGTGATCTGGAGATGAGGGATAAAGTCCCAGAGCAGCTCAGACCCCGAGGGGGAGCACAAACACCAGGAGAGTCATATCGGCAGTGTAAGCGCTACAGCTCTAATGGGAAAGGTACCCCACAAAGTCACACCACACTACAAACCACATTAAAAGATTTATCGGGAGGGAAAACCCAGGTTTGGCTGGGTCTACTTGGGCAATTAGTGGCAGAACAAAAGACAGGGTTTATACAGGGCTGGGGGGGGGGGCGCAAGGGAGTTCTTTCCAGGGTGGTCCGCAATTGGAGGGATTACGTGGCCTGATCTTGGGGAAAGTTCAGGGATTGGTGGGACTTTTTTTCTTTTCTGTAGGGCAGGGCCTGATCACTCTTCCACCTCGGGGCAAGGGCAGCTAAGAACTACCATTAGGGAGTCTGGGGTGCAGGGCTTGGCCACTGGAGCTCTTCAGGGCAGGGCCTGGCTGCTCACCCACCTCAAGGGGTCAGGCCTGGCCACCACAGTCGTCTAGGGGTGGAGCCTGGTGGCCAGAGGTCTCCAGGGGCGGGATTTACAGCAGGAGCCAGAGCAGTGGCCAGAGAAAGCTGCCCTGCTTCCCAGGGTTGGTGTTGGTAGCCAACACGGGATCTGATGTGTACTTTATAGACCGCGCTGGAGTCACGTTCTGTTGAGTGAGTCTCCTAAATACGAATGATACTTTAGAACTGCTTAGGAAAACTGACACTACTTGCTCTTGAGAGGCTGGTACCTGCAAATTGCTTCTGCTTCCAGGCAGCATCTCAACTGATGTGACAGGAGCTAGACAGTCTGAATACAAAGTGGCCCCGCAGGCTCATGGGTTGAGTGCGTGGTCCCCGCTAGCAGCACTGCTCTGTGAGTGGAACAGCTAGAGCTGATGGAACAGATCCCTGGAGACTGCCTTCGGAGCATGGGTTCCAGTCCCTTCCTGTCTGCCATGAAGTCAGAACCTCCTCTCCGTCCTGTCACTAGTGATGGTGACTTAATTAGCCCTGCTTCCTTCAGCTGTGAAGCCACCCATCCTCTAACTAATTAGGAGCTGCTGCCATGCTCAGGAGAGGTGTCCCCAGCAGGCAGTTTCTCTTGGAAGGCAGTGCAGGTAACTTGGAGGGATGCTGACCAACAAAGTCTGATTCTTTACCCTGCATTGAACACTGAATTTTGTGCAACTCCACCACATTTCAGATTCAAATTCTAACCATAGTCCCATGCTTATGTGGGGGTGAGGGGGTGCTGTGGTTGAATCCAGGACTTAACAGAACAAGCAAACTCCCTTCCAGTGAGCTAGATCTCTGGTTCCATAGTCCCATGTGTAATGTTGGGCCAACCCTAATCATATTACAAAACCCAAATGATCACCCACTACCCTTTGGCTTGCTACCACTCGAATGCAAACTTCCCAACAGGAAGGCTTCAACAGCACCACTTCTTACCCAGTCAGATACTCTGGTCCTAGTGAGTTCTCCATGGGAAGGGCTTCATGCAGAAATAGAAGGGCATTTCAGGCAACAAGAGTGACGTCAAAGTGATATACCAACAGGCAGTTTTTGTGAGAGCTTTAATGGCACAAAATGTTTATAGCTACAAGTTACACGTGTTCTGTAAACTGTAAGGAATGACGCAAGTGCTGACGAGACAGACGAAGGATGTGTATCACTCTGGCTCAGTTAATGCCAGGAGCTCCACCAACTGGTTCACTGTGCGGTTCGTCTCATGGCCGAGTCCCCACTTCGCTCTCTACTGTAATCGAGTGACTGCTGCACTGTTCTCTGTGCCGCTTTCCTCTTGACTTACAAACATCCGAGCCAGTTTTCATCAAACTTAAAACGAAGCCTGCTTCTCATTCCAAATTGTAAACAGGAATAAAGCTTTTTAAACATTATCTTAAATTTCAACTCGTGGTTGAATTCTGCTTTGCAATAGGACAATCTGTTTTCATTGAACAAGAATCTGTGTAGGAGCATAAACATCCCGTATGTCAGGGCTGCAAATCAACACCTTACAAGCTCCCTGACGGACAGTTGTGCTGTGACATGTTCCATGATCTTACTGATACTTTCAAAAATGGCGAACTTAAATTTAGTTTTAATGTTGAAATAAAATCATACATCCCCAGTTCAATGGCACTGCTGACAGGCTGCTCCTGAATTTATAAAGCAGGTGTCTGCCTGGGAGATCACTTAGTGAGCGACTGCTGCTCGCTCACACAGCAGCACTCAACTTATGCTACAGTTTAGCCTCAGCAGTCTGGCCAATTTGATTCAGGCTTTTCAAAAACAAACAAATAGGCCATCAGATTTACTTTCTTCCTAACGAAATTCAAATACAAACACTTGAAATAAATAAGCGATAAGGTAAATCAAGCGTCACCAGGTTTAAGAGCAAGATAGGAAAAGGGCAAAAGACGCCCATAATCATTTAGACATTAAATGCCAGAAAGAAAATAACTCACAAAACTACTTTGGATATATTATCTTTCTTAAAGATAAACAGCTATGTTCTTGAAAAATGATAGAAATGTCTTCCTATCTGTGTTACTTTCCATTTCCATGTAACACCAATTTTATAACCCTTTATGTGAGAGAGGAGTTAGTTTCTGCAGACTAGCAAACCCGGTTGCCATATTTATTCAAGTCAACTTGGTACACCATGTAGGTTGCTAGCTTTGAAATTCACAATGGTTCTGCAACTATAGCACAGTTTATATCATAAACAGTAATTAATTATATATAAAACATAGAACCTTCAGAGTTATGCTATGTTCTGAAATCCAACAAAATCTACTTGAGATAATCTGCAATCCTGATGCTGTCTAACAGTTTGGTCCTAAAGCTTCACATTGTAGAAACAGACAAAGAAAGTCTGCCATTCAAAGGATTTTCTGAGTATTGCGGAACATCAGGAGTTTGACAGAACCGAAAAGACAACTGCATGAGAAAGTCACCAGGGCCTAGGAGATCCTAGGGACACACTGGGAAGACCATAGCCAGCAACAGGAAGTAAGGGACCACAAAGAATGAATGGCATCTTTCCAGAACTTTGTCAACTGTTCCCACACCCCAGATCTGCTGTGTGAAGTTACACAAGTGTTTGAAATAACTCTGAAGTTACTCTTCAGAGTGTAAAGGCTCCAGGGTGTAAGCAAAGCTTCCTAAAACAAGAAGCCTCTATTAACACCATGAATCAGACTCGTTCCAAGTCTCTTCTGAGAAAAAAAGAAAAAGAAAGAAACTAGAAAGACAAGTAAAGAAAGTCATGAGAAATTCACATGCAGGTAACAAATGAAAATACCAAACGCACAAAAATCTCAAAAGCAATTTCGTGTATGTCTAGATCTGAGGCATTCCTTAGAAATAAAGATTCTCTATCATAGAAAAGATAGCATTGCAACATCCTAATGCTAAAATCTGCCAGCATGTTCTACTCTTCTATATCCTATCTGTCATCATACAGGCTGCCTCCTACGAACTGAAGGCGGAACAGGAGGCTTAGGAAAAGAGCGGCTCCACAGCTGGTTTAAAGTAATTTTTATTGCCCAGGATATTTTTTTCCTTATGTCTTGCTTTTTTTTTTGGTTTGGTTTTCTTTTGTTTTTAATAACTATAAATTCAAGCTTAGGGAAGCTTGTTTTTGTTCTGGAAAACAAAAACTAAACAAAGCTTTTATAGTACTGTTTGCAAACCTGACCTCATTTAGAAAGAGATGTAGTTGCATGGCTAGAATTCAGCTTCTAGCATGAATGATGCAGGTGTGATTCTGGTGGTACTAAGAGGAAATGATGGCATTGTTGACAAGGTTATAATCTGCTGGTGGCATTGCTGAAAAAAGCCCTTGCAAATTTCTAAACGACAGGAAATTCTGTTAGGAATCTCTAAAGTGTCTTACAGGCCAAAAAGGGAAGAAGGTTAGTAAAATCCCTCAACAGAGTTTGAGTAAAATACTGGATTTGAGAGTTACTGGGATTGGGTATGTAAAAATAGGGTTGTAGGTTGGGGATCATGCTTACAATAGGTCTCAAATTCAAACTACAATACACCACTTCACAGGCCACGCGCATTTCCAGGTGCTTTTCGTTTCCCTCAGTAGGTGCTGGCAGAAGGTGTGCTCAGTCGTTTTCCAATATAGATGCTGAAAGGAAGCAGAGTGTATCATGTTCCATCTATCTCCACAATTACACCAGCCTGGTCCATAGGGTGATCTCTAGTTGGTAAACATCTGAGAGCCTCAGCGCACTCTTCCCAGACTCCCTGAGCCACCACTCTTTTCTCCCGTCTGTTAAACAAGCATGCTCCCACTGAGCTACAGCCCACTGACTAGCTCAGTCCAGATGATTTCATAGGATTCTGTCATTAAGTCAGGATTGGAATCACAAGGGCAGTGATGTCAAGACCAGGTAAAGCTAGGAAAAAGAGGCCCTTTCAAAGCAGTCTTCTCCAGCCCCAACATGTTTCTATGTGGATAAAAGGTTCTATTGCTAGTTCAGATTGAGAGAGAAGGTCATAGACAGTGTTTTTAAGATGGGATCTAACATGACTTTCCAACACCAAGCAAGAAAATGACCCCTTCCACAGCAAAAGCAGAGCCAAGGAGAACAAGCAGCACAGTCCTCAATTAGTAATAGCAATTTTTAAGCCCCTTAAAAACATTCACCTGTAGCAAGAGTTAAACTTAAAGCAACAAAAACAGTTTAAAGATACATGAAAGCAAGAAACACTGCGAGGCCCCCAAACCAAGCTTTCTATGGTAGATGAAGTGAACAGGTGGCAGATATTAAGAGTCCTCCCAAGCTCCACAGTGCCTTTCACTCCACTGTCCCGTCTTTACCAGCAGATCCTCTACCAAGGAGACAGGGAAAGATGCCCACACGCCCATGCTCCAGAGCAGACACTTCCCTCTGCTATGCTGAGCCACTCACAGCAAGATCAGGGATGATCCACTTTCCATGCACCAGACACAGAAAACGACTCACTGGGCATGCTCAGAGTGCATGCAGCAGGTAAGCTAATGCTTACAAACTGAAATCTTTCAGAAGTGTATTTTCTTAAATACTCAAATCAAGGGAGAAAAGCATTGATTGAAAAGACATGCCACAAGTTAATGAATTAAGTAAACATGAGGCTGACTTTAGAATATAAATGCCACAAAGTTAAAAAAAAAAAAAAAAACCACAAAAGGACAGTACCTACAGTAGCCTACCAGCATATTCAAGAATCATCCTCCACAATAGTGTGTTTTACCATCTGGGGGGAAACCATTTTGCATTTATTCCTACATTTGTATTTAATAACAAATTATAATTAGCTAAATTTAAAAGTAATCCTGGGCAGTAGTGCCCAGGGAAGGATGCAGGGCAGACGGCTCTTTTCTTCTCAACACCTTGCCACCCACCACCATTAAGTAATGCACTGTCAACAGGGTACTTACCCCAGCCCCAAAGCCAACACGTGAGAAAGGAAGAGAGACGGGATGAAGACCTTCAGGAACTCTGCAGAGAAAATGCCCCCTTTTTTCATGGCTCCACTCTTCCTCATGCTTAGAGAGACAGCACGTTTAGGGTGTCTGAAATGGAACTCTCTGGAGAAGAAGACAGTCTGGTTTCAGAACACAAGTGCTGCACGTGTCCTGGGGACTACACAGTCCCACAGACAAGCACATAAAACTCACCGCCAAGACAAAGCAGCACTTACTTGGGTGGGATGTTTTCGGGTCTACTGGACCAGTCTGATACCCAGTCTGCACTTTTCTTCAAAGCCTCAACTTCTTTCTCTCCTTCTACAACTTCTTCTTCTGACTAAAAAGAATTCAAACAGTGAGAAGGGAAGAACAAGAGAAAAGCAGGAAAGGATAAACAATTCTTTTAATACAAAACAAACTAAAGTCATGCGTCTTTATTTAGGAAGCAGCCTATTTTCGGAATGGGCTCAAAACTGCCCTAAAAGCATCCCAGGATGAGAAGTGAGCAGGATGGAGGCCGCACTGAAGGACAGGCTGTGCCCTGCAAAAGCCCTCTTCAGAGATGTAAGGAAGCCACGGAGTTGCTGCTGCTGAACCTGAGGATGCACAGTGGGGTTTCGCTACGTCCCTCTCAACATTATATTTCCCACACTGTACATAGTTTCAATTGCATTTAATTTTTTAGAACTAGAAAAAAAAAAAAAGAGAACATACCAAAAAAAGACGTGGAAATAAATCGATAAAAAAGTTGGCAGAGATGTGGTAAATCATGATGCTGCCAAACACCTGCAAGAGCAGCATCTACTCAAGCTGCTCACATGCATTGATCTTGACCTTGGTCAATCCCCAAACAGAAACTGCTGCACTCCATTCTACTGAAGAGGGCAGGGTTTATGTGACTTGCTGAGGGCCTCACAACTGAAGGTAGAGGCCACTGGTTTCCAGCCCAGGCAAGCTGCCCCAAAGGTCCCACTCATAGAACCATGTTTCTCACTTTCTGAAAGGAGATTGCTTTTAAAGAGGAATGAATGAATGTTTCTTAAGATTCTAAAACTAATTTTTTACTGGGAGGAATAATCTATTTTGAAGTGAGTCAGAAGTTAACATCTATTAAATAAATGAAAAATATTCTTTTTATTGCTAGTGAAAACCTGAGATGTCAGGCTAGAAAAAAATTATATTTCCACAAGCTTTTTCTTGTTTTTGGTTCTTTAAGACAGTGTCTTATTCTGTAGCCTAGGCTGACCTGTAATTCACTATGTAGCCCAGGATGGCCTTTGACCTCCCAAGTGCTGGGGTTCTACACTCAAGCCCGGCAAACTCTCTTTTAACAGAAACTAAAGGGGTGAGAAATTCCTAAAAATGACACATTAGCTGTAAGGCTGTGACTCCACAGTGGACACTACTGAACACTCTGATTCTGACCAAGAGGTCAAACACCTGGCCAACTCACGGATACTTTCCACAGCTCCACCTCCTAGCGACTCAGCTGTCTGGGAAGGGAGCTTAAGCCTGGCTCTACACACAACACCCGTTTACTACCAAATCCAGGTCAAAGCTCAGGGGATGTTTGTGTCCCTTTGTCAGCATGCCCCTTATCTAGTTCTGCTGAAGTTGGCAAATTCCACTGAATAGCACAATGCCGCATTTAGGACTGAGCTCTTTCCAGCAGGCACTGAGATTACTCAGAATCATGAGCTGGCTCTCTGGAGTAACCCTGAAGTCATCTCAGGCAGAAACGAATCAGCAGCCACAGGGAAAGCGCTGAGCAGCCTGTGTACAGCGTTTTTGAGTCTTCAACCTGCTACAGTCATTCCTTGGATGTTACCTTTGTATCTGTATTTATTATGAGGGGTGGTGCCTGTGCAGAAGCTGTTTTTCTCCTTCCACCATGGGGTGCCAGGGCTCCAATATGGGGTTGCAACTGAGGCGGTTAGGCCACCTTGATGGCCCTTTGATTCTTTTGGTTTGGTTTCAGCAATGCTGGAGACTTAGGCCTAGGGCCTCTGACATGCTAGAAAGATTCTGCCTCAGTAACTGCATGCCAGTCTTATAACAGTTTGTTCTGCTTAGTTCCTCCTTGGGCCTCCTAGGATTCCAAGTGCTTCTGTTTTAGTTCAGATTTTTTTGAACAAGTTCATACTTCATCCTTTTCAGAGAAAACAATGTGAGATTTGTGCTCTGAATTTTTCAAGATAATGGAATTTTCTCCAGAGGACTAAAGCAAAGTTACCTTTGGATTCATACAGTTGTTTTAATCCACAGATATATTTCTCAACTTACTTTAATGTTTACTATAGTTCATTTCCTTTATTAATCTTAAACTTGCCAATCCCAGGGTTTTGGGAGAGAGATGGTTAGCAGCCTCACCAAACACTCCATGTTGGCCTCAGGCTTCTTTATGGCCTTGGCTGGCCTTCAGATCTTAAAATTCTCAGCCTCCTGAATTCAGAAACTACAATAAAGATCTAAACACATCATGCTTGGCCCATTTTGAGGTTTTGAATCATCTTCCTATAATTAAAAAAATATGGCAAAAGGGCACCTCATCTAACCATGTATAACTCTGTTCTTCCCTCAACCACCGCAAACAGTCCTGGGAGGTGGGGTGAGTGGGTCTTTATTTTATTACCATTTAATTCTTCATTATCTGGCCCACCTCCAGTTCTCTTTAGGTCTCTAAATAGGGGTATTAAACTGCATGCCTGTATCCATGTACAGATAAACCAGTCTCACAAGACAGAAAGGAGGCTATTTCCAAAGACAGCAACTCCATGCTGGGCTCATCCTAAAAAACAATGCCATCATGGACTATATATAAGTCTGCATGAGACTGAGTCTATTTCTTACTACACTGTGGAGTCGCATGGGTCCCATCACCTTTGAGGAAGAGGAACACTGCACTGGTGAGCCTGCTTAGGAATCCCCACCCTGCGGCTCTGCAGACCCATCAGCTCATTCACATGCCTAGTCTCCTGACTAGGGACTGACTCCCCTCAGAGGTCAGTTTCAGTGAAGGACTGGATCACAGGCTCAGGTTTGCTTTCAGTCATGGCTCAAACACTGACTTGCTTTGTCATCTTAGGTGATAACCACATGAGGACAAAGTGTCTGTCTCCCCGTCTCCCCAGTAGAGTAACATTACCCTGTCCCTCCGCTGGACTGAGAAACTTATTAGCATCAGAACATACTAGTAAGTTCTGGTGTCTTTCCTAACTTCTCTGGGTAAAGCTGGATCATGACATCTCATTTATTCCTCACAGACACACATAAAGAAAATGGACAGCCTCAGCCAGTTCTTCTTAACTTTCTAACAAAAAACTTTCTCATTCATGAAACTCATTTTCCTAAACCCTAGTGACTAGCTTTTCAATTACTTCTTCAATCTTAAAAATATAAATGCTTTATATGCAATATAAAGCATCTACTAATGTATCTCCTTTATTTTAAAATTTTTACTCCACAGACCCAACTTTGTCTTTATAGGCATCCAACTACTTGCAAAAACCCATGCTTGTCCCCACTGGTCAGTTTGATAGCATGGCTTATCCCCTGCTTAAAGTCAACCTCAGACTATCTTATTCTCACATGCGCTCTCTCGCGCTCTCTCTCTCTCTCTCTCTCTCTCTCTCTCTCTCTCTCTCTCTCTCTCTCTCTCTCTCTCTCTCTCTCTCTGATTTCTTTCCAATTTTATAATGGCTGCATTCAGTCCTAAGATTGCAGTTAAATTCAGTGACCTCATGGGCCTGATCACACTCATTTTCTTGAGTCAGGGCTGCACACCTAGCTTTCACTGAGCTAAGAGGAGAAATACCCATGGGGGGTGGGGGGAAATGGAGCTCTGAAGGAAAATGAACTCAGGAAAGACTTGGCTTCAGCTGGTGCCTTTCTTTGGACTCTGCACAGCCTGAAACAGCAATTCATGGAGCAAGGATGCATGGCGTCACTTATTTGACTTCAGAATAAGTTCATAGAGAGCCAGGCAGTGGTGGCACACGTCTTTAATCCCAGCAGTTGGGAGGCAGAGACAGGCAGATCTCTGTGAGTTTGAGGCCAGCCTGGTCTACAAGAGCTAGTTCCAGGACAGGCTCCAAAGCCACAGAGAAACCCTGTCTCGAAAAACAAAAACAAACAAAAAAGAATAAGTTCATAGAGCTTCCCAACTGAGTAGTACTCTTGAAGACACTCTTTGGAAAATGTCTAAATAAAATCAATCAGACCAAAGACCCGCTACAACAGAGTATCAGTTCTCTCCTCTCTTCTGTCCAGGGGATACCTCCTTGCCATGAACTTCATGTGCCTTTTCCACACCAGTTACAGCATCCTGCATATGGCCAAACTCACACACACAAGCCAGAATTTAAACATTTCATTTCAGCCATTTATCACCAAGCTTCTTTAGACAACAAAGTGCATGACACAGAGTAAACTAGTATTGCAAGTCTCAGCATGTGAGCAGCTAAAGTGAGCTTAAGTGAGCCAGTGTGGACTGCATGGATTTTCCAGCTTTAGAAAAAAGCAAAAGGCAGAGTAGTGAGGTGTGGAGAAGCGGTGCAGTCTTCTGGCAGAAGACTAGAAGCATGGCACAGACACACAGCTCCAGCACAGCAGCCTGTGCTTATGCCGTGAGGGAACACCACAAATAAGGCATCATCAGTAACTTTCTAAGAGTTAGCACAATAGAAAATTCAAGAAACAAGGAATTCCCGTCTTCACTTATTGCCCGTATGCTTGCTATAGCATCAAGGAGCAGCCTTATACAACTGGTACCAGGCCCAACAGTCGAAGGTCCATGAGCTCACAGACAGAGCTGTACTCTGGGCTACAGACACCGATCTTGTTAGAGAAACACTCCATTGGTAAAATGTAATCAGGCTTGGAGCCCAGCACCCTATTTTAGCCAACAAACTTTAGAGACTCTTGTGTGTTTTCCAAACCAAAATAAAACACACACCCACCTGAGAGCTATGGTCCCTGCTGGTGTGCATCTCAACATCAAACATGATCTGTCCATCTTCTTGTGGTGAAGGGCTAGGAGAGAAAAAACTTAACATTATTTTTTGTTTTTTATACTTTATTCTTCTGGGCATATATGTTTGTGTGTGCAAGTATTTCCTGGTGCACATGTGAAGGTCAGTGGACAACAACTGGCAGTCTATTCTCCCCTCCCCCCACATAGGCTCCTGGGACTAGAACTCAGGTCATCAGGCTTGACGCAATCACCTTTACCAACCGAGCCATCTAGCCAGCCTAGTTCAGTAGTTTTAATTCTTGTTTTGTCACATCTTAAGAATTTACTGAAAAACAGAAAATGAAAGTTACAGCAAGATAGCTCTGAAACAGGAGCAAATCTTAAAGTCTATCGAATACCAAAGAAGCAAATCCTATGTTGAGAGTAAGCAGCACAGTGTGACGGAGTAATCTCACAGAGCTCAGCCTGTCAGTGGGAATGCTGCCTTCACAGTGACAACCACAACATAGGACCTGAAGATGTAGAAGCACCACACGTGCTTGTTCCACTGCTGTCCAATGATGGGGACATGATCTTCAAAATCCAGACTGAGTTCTTTTGTAACAAGTTCCCAAACCTTAGCACAACTGACGACATGCTGGAGGCACCATTCTGACCTTAAAATCCAGCACACAGGCCCCAACACCCGCCAAAACAGGAGGAGCAAAGACCTAACCCATCAAAAACCTAAAGCATATAATTCCAGGAGCCAAGAAAGTCCCTAAATGTACTAATCTTGCTTTCTAGCTCCTGTAGTTTCAATTCTTGTTAACTGAAATGTGCCAACCAGAATATGGGTTTTGTGCATAAAAGACAAATGGTGAAGGTCGGGGCTGCATGACTTATGCTAGCTCCCTGTGCGGCCGCTGTCTTTGTGCTGGTAACACGATGTCATCAAGGGCCAGTCTCATACCGATGACCAGGCCCGACAGTCAAATTGATAGGTCGATAAGCCCACAGAAGGGCTGTTTTCCCTCTGTACTGTGCTGTTGATACCAATCTTGTTAGAGAAAAGCTCCCTTCTTCACTGGTAAGCAGTTCACACCTGAAGATTAGGAATGCCATCAAGCCTAGAGCCCAGCTCCTCTCAGGTTCAGCTGGGGAGCCTGTTAAAGCACAGTGATATGTTTGTCCTGCACTGACAGGCAAAGGAGGAGCTCTAGGAATAGGTCCACACTGCGCTTTTAGAAACTGCTTGGGACGGCAGGATACAACACAAAGTAAGGCATGCTGGGATATCTTCTAACCACCACGGCAGTGTCTGTCCTAGAACTGAAAGACCCAAGTGCCTCTCTGGAGTGCTGGGATTAAAGGTTTGTACCACCACACCTGACATGGGATAACTTTTAAACAAAACATCTTTAAAACAGGCTAGGCCTGGTGGTGTAGTCTGAAATCCTAGCTATTCTAGACCCTGGGGCAGGGAATTTTCAAGTTCATTGCCCAGGCTATAGAGCAAGTTTACACCCAGCCTGTGCAACTCAGCAGGGCAGTCCCAAAACCAGAGAGTCACAAGAGGGCTGGAGATGCAGTCAGCAGAGCAGTTCTTGCCCAGCACGCTAGAGGCACTGTGTTCAGCACTCAGCACCAAGACCAGAAAGTAGGGGGGAAGAGAAGACAGAAAGGAAAGGGGAGAGAAGAGAACATGTCCATCAGCTGAGGTTATATCCAACAATCCTAAAAACTCCTCCACTGATAAGAAACACTTTCCATAACTTCAAACACAAGTCAAATCACACGAATCTTGAAGCCCCCTTTTCTGCTGTACTGTAGTGCTATGCATGTCTGGTGTATACATGTGTGTGCAGGTGTAAGTGCACGTCCTTGTGGAAGTTACAAGTGACTCTCATTACTTTCCTCTACTGTTCTCCATCTTATTTTGTGAGGTAGTGTCTCTAGCTGGACCTGGAACCCACTGTCTCACTGAGACTAGATGGCCGGAAAGTCCCTCTGCTATTCCTCTTCATATTCAGGAACCAGAACTAAGCTGACCCCGGGAAGATGAAGTCATAGTTCATCACACACATCACTGTCATCATAAGCTAAACAGGATGCCCAACAAGCAAACGACTTCTTAGCACCCTGGGAACAACAGAATCATGTACACACAGTACCAATGATCAGGCTCATGCATGCACAAGTACAAAAATAGGCTACAGAGGACAGAAACACCAGAAACTCAGAGAAAGCTCTAGAAATCCTTCAGCAAGTCCCTAGATATAAAACTTTATTCTGGCTGGGCATGGTGGCACACACCTTTAATTGCAGCACTCAGGAAGCAGAGGCAGGCAGATCTCTGTGATTTCGAGGGCAGCCAGGACTATGTAGAGACCAACAAACAAACAAAACTACTGAAAGGCAGCCCAGTGCTGCAGCCTCCAGAACCGATAGCAACTGTCCAGAAAGAACCATGTGCTCACTTCTGCTTGTGACAGGAGACATGGCAACAAGGCAGAGATAACACGGAGGTGGCAGGGTGCTCACTGTGCCCAACAGCCATCGGACCTGTCTTCTAGCTGCCTTAAAGACAGTACTGGGTCATAAGGCATGCGGGAAAGTCAGATGTGGTTTAACTTCTTTCTCTATTTTCTCAGAGGCTAACCATGTGCTATAGACAAAATTACTCCTGTAGATATAACCCACCCTGCTTCTCCCATTTTTAAATGCCCCTCAATCTTCCCATGCACGCACATCTTCACCATGGTGAATCATCAGCCAGCTACAAATGAGCCAGACCATTGTGGCATCGAGCATCCTATGAGGCTATCACCCTGCAGGGAACTTCTCACTACTTTTGGAGATGGGTTATCATTATGTATTGTTATGTAGCTCAGGTAGACCTTCAACCTATGGCAATCCTCCTGCTCAGCTTCTTGAGTGACGAGACCATAGGCATGTCTTACCTATATTCAGCTTACGATTGTTAATGTTATTTAATACCTAGTCTCTCAGGAAGTTACAGGGAAAAAAGGCTCAGCTTTCCAGAGGCAAAGAGCCATGCAGTGAGATGTAAGTAACATTTCCTCAGAGGGACTGCATGGACCTCAGCACACTGCTTATTGAGAGCCACACAGACATGACTGGAACCTCCATCAACTTGCAGGTCCTGTGAGCAGAGCATTTACTGAGTGCCCCACGAGTGCCAGCCTGTTACTGTGAAGGATGCAAAAAGGCCACATGGCCCTACCTCTGGCTGCCTAGAGAAGGAGAGAGAATGTTACTGTGACTCATAACACGACCTCAAAAACAAAGGAAAATGGGAAACTCAGATTAACTCTGTAAGTTTACATTAATGATGCTAAATTTCATTTTGATTTTGAAATTGCATTTAGTTTGTGTGTGTGGATGTGCATGTGGAGGCCAGGAGACAATTTGAGGAAGTTAGTTCTCAGTTCTCTCCTTGCTCCAAGTGAGACCCAGGATGAAAAGCAGGTCTACAGAACTTAGCAGCAAGTGCCTTTATCAGCTTAGCCATCTATTGGCCTGCTACTCAATTTGAAACTGATCAACATCTGAAAACAATTCAGTCTGAGAATAAAAATGATAATGGGGGAGAGGTGACAGTGAGCACTCAGGTGCCTATCCATTAGCTATTCGGTTTTTAATTTTTCTTGAGACATGATCTCACCATAAGGTCCTGACTGGCCTGTAACTCGAGATGTAGACCATGCTAGTCTTGAACTCACAAGTCTCTGCCTCCCAAGTGCCTGGCCTAGCTATCTAGTTTAAACATGCATGGTACAATAAATCTGGAGGCCTATTCTCTTAATGACTACTTAAGCAAATGAGCCTTCTCCTCATGAAAATTACCTTCCTACCCACTCAACTGAGTTACACCATCAGCCTTCACATACCTGTCACAGTGAGAGCTGCCTCTTGAGCTGCTCTGTCCCGACTCATGCTGTGCGTCCAGAAGGATCTTCTCCATGTCTCCATTGTGGATGGAGGAAGAGGAAGGGACGTGCTCCAGCCCCCCATTCTTCCCGTTGCCATTATCATTGCCATTGCTGCTGTTCATAGGTAGCTCCACCCAGGAACCTGTTGGACAGGTCAGATAACAAGTCATAACCACAGTGGGGCTGAAATCCCTCCTGTGCACACAGATGTCCATATGCTGAGTTCAGATAAGAATTCTGACTCGACTCAAACTGAAGCCAAAGTATTCTGAAGAAAATAAACACACAGAAAGTCAGAATCCATGTTGTTCTGCTCCCAAAGGAACTCATGCATTAAACCTGCCCAGAAGGTAGAAATCTAAAATTATAGAAGACGGGCTTTCCTGCCAATTTTTTTTTTCTGGTTAAAGCTTAATTTATGTCCAATCAACACTTTGGTGAAAACTCGGGCTCTTCTTCAAAAACTATATGCCTCTTCCTTTACTAGACAGGCATCCCTTTAACACCTCAGTTACACATACACGACTTGCCATGGGTGCCACAGGATTTGCACCTAATTAAATCACCAGATGACTTAGCACTGTCGTACAGCCCATCTTAACAGGATGACAGCTGTCTCCTAACACAAACTGAAAAGCTCCTAAAGTAAAACCAAAATTTAATCAAAAAGTTCTCAATTTGTTCCCAAACCCAGAGCATGCATTAATACATCTGGTCCTTGAAGAAACCAAATAAAATTAAAAATTGGGGTGGAGGGAGACCACCAACGTGTCTCCCCTTCCCCCACCACACTTTTAAGTTTTCTCTTCCAGGCTGAACATACCTTATCAGGTTGTTCCTTCTCTTTTCTCTCCCAGGACCTCTACTTCCTAGGGTTTTCATTAAGTCCTGAGTGTGTGGAGGAGGGAGAAGCCACTGCAGATGGGCTACAGAGAAGTTTGGGATAAATAGTTGAAGGGGGTGGGACCATAGGAAGGGGACGGGCCTTTCTAAGACGCGTGTTCTTGAAGATTCTTATTGGTCCAATAAGCTCAATAGGCATCAGTAACACTGGCCAATTAATCAACTTCTCAGAAAAGAGATCTTCTACATCGCTTCTGCACAGCACTTCACTTTAGGAAGTGTGACCAACAGCCAGACAGTGCTCAGACCTGCACTTGGGAGTGAAGGCAGGATGACTGATGATCAAGAGCCAGTCTGAGTCTGACTTGGGCTATGAAAAACATACAAAATCCCTCCCAAACCAAAACCTTACAACCTCCAAAATGTAACCAAGCAGGTGAGCATGGCCAAATCTCTAAATTCTTAGCAGATTCGTCAGAATGGCCAAACAACACCTCAAACCCTAAAATGCACTCTAAAGGAGGCAGTGACACCAGATCCAGCAGGAGGGTGAGCTCACCTGAGGGAGAAGTTCACAGGCCTAGCTAGGAATGGGACTCCCGGCACTTTAACCCTTCTCGTTCTCCATCTCACCAGTCGACAGAGCTGGTAACAGAGGGGATCTACTCCCCAGAAGTGTCAGAACTACCCAGCAACATCAACAACCAGCAAACAGCAGACACTCACTTATATGTTATGGAGTTTGTATCTGTTGCTAAAGAGTTGCCCTGTCCTCTCCATCAAAGGCAGCCCACCCCCCAGCAGTCCTGAAATCACCAATTAATTCCAAACAACAAAGGCACACAACAGCACCTGGCCTCATGCTACACCTACGTGAAGATGGGCATGGCTGAGAACACAGGAAGAAGAGCAAATAAAACCAGAATCACTAGAGAGATCTAGTTTAATTAAATATTCAGAGTGCTCCTGGAGTGGGTACGAATGTGCCAGAGCACATCTAAATTTAGAGCTCTGTAAAATATTCTAGATGGAGGGACAGAGAGAATAAACAATCTTTCCCTATTCCCACTGCTTCTAGGGTTTTCAAATGTCTATTAAAACCAATGGGATTGGTTCTTGTAGACAGACAGCCCAATGAACAAAATAAACAAAACCAAAGCCCAGGGCTGCTCTGGCAGGAGCACTAAGGACCAAGGGTTCCAGACAGGACAATCAACATGTGCTTAGAGAATCTAATCAAAGAATGGTGCCCACAGAACCTGGGTTTGTGCTCCTCACTTCACTGAAGGACTTCCAAGCCCACACCAACTCTATTTTCTGCATTAAACGTAAACAGTTGCTACCCTAACATTAGGAACTTGAGAAGACACACCTAGAAAGGTTTAAAAGTGACTCCTGCTATGCCTGCAACAGTCGGGAGTACAATGCCCCCATTCCCACCATAAAGTAGAATGTATTGGAGTGTCATATACCAGCGCCACAGTTAACAGCGCAGCTGAAGTTACACCCCATACTAATGCTTACAGCTTATACCCAATCAGGTGCCTTAGCCTCTGTGTCTTAGTTGCCTTATCTGTAAACAGTGATAACAGCTATATCTATTTTAAAAAATTACAGCTGGGTGGTGGTGGTGCACGCCTTTAATCCCAGCGCTCGGGAGGCAGAGGCAGGCAGATCTCTGTAAATTCGAGGCCAGCCTGGTCTACAAGAGCTAGTTCCAGGACAGGCTACAAAGCTACAGAGAAACCCTATCTCGAAAAAAAAATTAAAATAAGAAAATAAAAAAAATTATTAAGATGGCACAAATAACGCACACAGAAAACTACAGAGAATTAATTGCCACATACAGATTAGTCACTATGGTAAGTATTCTTCAAAATCACTGGATTACAAAAGTATATTCCTTGAACACAGAAATGTCAGCACATAAAACTAAGACTCAGGGCAGGAGGGCTGGCTCAGCAGTTCAAAGCACTAGCTGCTCTTGGAGAGGACCTAGGTTCAATTCCCAGTACCCACATGGAGGCTCACAGCCATCTATAACTCCAGTTCCAGAGGATCCCATATCTTCTTTCTGGAACCCTTGGGCACCAGGCACATGCAAACAAAACACTCACACATAACTCTTTTTTTAATCTTAAAAACAAAATCCTAATAATTATTCTCTCCTTCCTATTTCTAGTGCTTTATTTTGTTGTTTTTCTGGTGCTGTGGACTTGAACACAGGTGCAGCAGGCCTATTAAACAGGTACTCTAACTCTGTATATATAACCAAAGCTTTGATTTTGATTTTCTGGGAATGTCTCATGTAGCCCAGGTATATTTCAGCATCCCACATTGTGTCTGCTGGGAGTATAGGACTGCACACCACTACACCTGGTTCCCATTCCTATGTCCAGAGGAAATCACTTTGAATAGTTTCACATGGAAATTTCTGCAAGTTTATTGCTTTTCTTATGAGATATTTTTTGGGGCTGGAGAAATGGCTCAGCAGTCAAGAGCACTGGCTGCTCTTCCAGAGTATCTGGGTTCCCAGCACCCACATGACAGCTTATAACTTCCTATAATACCAGTTCCCGGGACCTGACACCCTCACAAAGACATACATGCAGGCAGAACACCAACGTACATAAAATAAAAATTAAAAAAATAAAGAGAAATATTTATTTATTTATTTATTTATAGTTTTCTGAGATAGGATTTCTCTATGTACCCCAGGTTGTCCTACAACTCACTCTGTAGACAAGGCTGGCCTCAAAAGAAAAAATTGTTTTGTTTTGTTTTTCAAAGACAAGGTTTCTCTGTGCAACTGTCCTGGCTGTCCTGGAATTCACTTTGTAGACCAAGCTGGCCTGAAACTCAGAGATTCGCTTGCCTCTGCCTCCCGAGTGCTGGGATTAAATAATTGTGCCATTACTACCCAGCTGAAAAAAAATTTAAATAAACAACTGGAATTGTACTGTATATATGGTCCTCTGTGTCATGGTTTTCAACCTGTGGGTCATGACCCCATTGGGGCCGTATATCAGACAGCCTGCATACCAGATATTTACACTATGATTCATAACAGTAGCAAAATTACAGTAATGAAGTAGCAAGAAAGGATTTTATGGTTGGGTTTACCACAACACGAGAAACTGTGTTAAAAGGTCACCACATTAGAAAAGTTGAGAACCACTGACTGACCAAGTATCGATTTGCACTTAAAATTCTGATGTGCCTTTCAACTGTTAGTATGTGCGCATTCCTTTGAATATCCTGAATCTCATTTTAAAATTTTCTTTTACAGTTTCATGTGTATGGGTGTTTGGTCTGCATGATGTCTGCACGACATGGATGCCTGGTGCCTGTGAAGGGTGTCAGAGCTCCTGTAAACTGGAGTTAACAGTCACGAGCCTCATATGGGTGCTAGGAATCAAACCTGACCCTCTTAAGAGCAGTCAATGCTCTTAACCATTGAGTACTCGCTCTCCAGCTACTTAGAATCTCACTTTCCATAAAGACATCACATTTTTAACCATTATCCAATGACAATGCTTAGTAGTTACCCAGAAGACTATATTCCAAATATTTTATTATGCTGAGGGCTTGAGGAAACATTCTGAAAGGTTATCTGGCTATATGTAACAAAAGCCTTTAAAAGTTATTCTTAACTCAGCAGCAGTCTTTTAGAGACAATTTAAGTATGTGTGCATGTGTATCTGTATGATTGCATGTATGTATGGAGGTCAAAGGTCACCCTCAGGCAGTTCCTCGTTTTCTGGGACAGGATCTCTCACAGACTTAAAAGTTGATAATTAGATGATGCTGGCTAGCCAGCAGGCCTTCTTGCTGGGATCTACCCATCTCTGCCTCCCCAAAGCCAAGATCTCAACTGTGGACCATCATGCCTGGTATAGGCTCTGGGGAACTCAAATCCTCATGCTTGCAAGCATTTCAATGATGGAGCCATCTCCCTGACCCCAGAAATACTCTCTATGGAAGCACGCACAGTCACAGGGAAAGTCAGGTACACATTCCTTATAAGGAATCCATTAGATGGGTGTGGTAGCTCACACCTGTAATCTTGGCTGGGGGGGGGGGGTCCAAGGCAGAAGGGTTGCTACAAACTCAAGAAGACCAAGTCTTAAAGCAAAACTAAATAATCTTGTGTTGATAACAGAAATAAAAACTTTGTTTGTTTGGTTTTTTGAGACAGGGTTTCTCTGTAGCTTTGGAGCCTGTCCTGGAACTCCCTTTGTAGACCAGGCTGGTCTTGAACTCACAGAGATCCTCCTGCCTCTTCCTCCTGAGTGCTGGGATTAAAGGAATACACTACCATGCCCAGCTAGAAATAGAAACTTTTAAAACATTAACTTTATCTTCTGAATATGAGACAAAAAAAAGGAAGCAGGTGGAGGGGCTCGTTTCTTTTATTACTGTCACTACAAGCCTAGGCTGCCCTGGAACCTCACTCTAGGTTACCTTAGGCCACGGATCTTGCTTCAGCCTTCCCAGTGCTAGGATTATGTCTTAACAGACAAATGACACACCTTCTCTCCACCTAAATTGCTCATTTACAATCAGGTCCTCTTAATGTGCTAACTCGGCCCAAATCCTCACGAAGTCCCCTCTTACTTGGAAAAGAAACACAGTAAAGATTTCACGTCATCCAAGAAACACACAAAGGAAATCACCTCAGCAGGGCGCTGGTGGCGCACGCCTTTAATCCCAGCACTTGGGAGGGAGAGGCAGGCGGATCTCTGTGAGTTCGAGACCAGCCTGGTCTACAGAGCTAGTTCCAGGACAGGCTCCAAAGCCACAGAGAAACCCTGTCTTGAAAAATCAAAAAAAAAAAATGTAGATATTTGGGGCTAGAGAGATAGTATATCAGTCAAGAGTACTGACTGACTGCCTGCTCTTCTAGAGGACTGGGGTTTGACTTCCAACGTNAGCCTGGTCTACAGAGCTAGTTCCAGGACAGGCTCCAAAGCCACAGAGAAACCCTGTCTCGAAAAAAACAAAAACAAAAACAAAAAAAAAAAAAAAGGAAATCACCTCCAGTCAGTACTCTTCCTGAAGCTATTATTGTCAAAGAACTGTTTACATTTTGGAAGTGGTTCCTTTGTGCTGGTTTGCACAAAGCCATGCTGACTTATTATCTAGTTGAAATCTTCTAGAATGGCAGAAGTGGGCACACAAGTTCCTGACCAGTAACTGATTGGCTTGCAGACCCTAAGCGTCCACCAACAATTAAATCCTTACATATCACAGGAAACAGTTATTTTCTTCCAACTTTTCAAGGCTTCTGATGTCACTGGAACAAAGTTAGGGGTCCTCTGAGCCTTTCTTCTGCCTGCTTGTTTTAGGTACTTAATGCTAGGACCCCAGATAACCCTGTAACAGTCCCCAGCATTCTTCTGCACTGTGGGCACAGCACGCTACAGACTGGCGAGGCAGTGCCACAGCAAGGGCACGGTCTGTGAAGAGTTGTCAAAAGGAAAGGCAGTAACTCCAATTACACAAGAATTACAATACTCTGATGTTCCTTATGACATTTCTGCAGTGTGTCTCACTCATCTCTTGAGAAACTTGACAGTTTTCTTAATCAGAAAAGTAACTGGAAACATTCTTTTAACTTTGGGAGAAGTTTGGGTATTTGTCTTCCAATTTGTAATAAAACTGAACAGTCCCACCACAGCAGTAAACAACAGAATCGGAGAAAAGTTTCACTGTTCCATATGCATCACCAATTTGGGCCGGAAAGATGGCTCAGCTGTTAGGAGCATACACTGCTCTTACAGAAGACCAGAGGTTTTTTTGTTTTTCGAGACAGGGTTTCTCTGAGTTAACAGCCCCAGTTGTCCTAGAACTAGCTCTGTAGACCAGGCTGGCCTTGAACTCACAGAGATCCTCCAGCTTCTGCCTCCCGAGTGCTAGGATTAAAGGCATGTGACACCACCACCCAGCCTAGAGGACCAGAGTTTGATTCCCAACCCCTCAGTTTGTATTCTAGCTCCCAAGGATCCAAAGCCCTCTTCTGGCCTCTATGGGTATCTGCACTTGATACATAGGTAATTTAAATTAATCTTTAAGAAATTTCAATATTTGCTATTAAAACTCTGCTGTGGAGCCAGGCAGTGGTGGCGCACGCCTTTAATCCCAGCAATCGGGAGGCAGAGGCAGACTGGATCTCTGTGAGTTCTAGGCCAACCTGGTCTACAAGAGCTAGTTCCAGGACAAGCTCCAAAAACTACAGAGAAACCCTGTCTCGAAAAACAAAACAAACAAACAAACAAAAAAACCCTCTGCTGTGGGGCTGGAGAGATGACTCAATAGTTAATTAAAAGAAGAGTCTGCTCTTCCAGAGGACCTGGGTTTGATTTCCAGCGTGACATAGAGCTTACTACAACCATCTGCAATTCCAGTACCAGGGAATCTGATGCCCTCTCCTGGCCCCGGTGGGCACCAGGCAAGAACATGGAGCACATGCATACATGCAGGCACATCCATACAAAAATCCCTCTGCCATGACCCTTAAACTAAAGACAAATATCTCAAGCCAGAAATAATCTGCATTCATTTCAGCTCCTGTTTTCAACAATTGTGGAACTGCAGCCAGCAAAATACTTGGACTTATCAGGAATTCAGATAGTATTAGATGCCTGAATAAGTTGTTTCACTTAGCGCCTTAAAAAAAAAAATCACTCGGCGAAATCAATAAAGCTTGTTTTGTTCAACTCAGGGCTATGTGATGAGCTTTAGAAGACAAACAAAAGAAGAGGCCAGGCCAATAGTTAAACCTGGCATCACCCAGCAGATCTCTGATGACTCTGAGAAGTGCAGCCTGGCCCCGGTATAATACTTTCTGTCTAGGAGACTTCTCAAAGAACATCTGGTATCACACAGAGGTTGGGGCTTCACCTGCTTCTGTAAAGAACCACTAAAGAAGAAGCAGAAGGTGACTGGCCCAGGCAGAAGGTACACACAGAAATGAGCATGCCCAACACGAGAGAAGGATCCTGAAAGCTCTATGGGGACTCAAAACAAGAGCCACCGCTTCTACAAGTAACACAGACCAGGGATCTCTTTAGCCTAACCATTTCTAAAAATGTATGCTAAAGATGGGTAAAAAAAAAAAATCTAATTCTGTATTATGTGATATGAGTAACATTTAATTACACATTGACTAAATCTTTTTTAAAGTCAGCATTTAGAGACCGAGGCCTATCAAAAAGACGGGACAGGGCAGAGCACCTTAAAATATCTTATTTCTTTTTATTTACTTTTTTTTGGGGGGGGGTTGTTGCTTCCTGAGACAGTCTTACTCTGGGGCCCACGACAGTGCTGGAATGACAGATATGTGCCACTACAATGGGCGAAGATAAATGTTCTTCCCATCCTGGAGGCTGAGCAACAGCTCTTACCAAACTGTTCTGGCTACGCCTGAAGCGCCCCTCTTATGAAAGACACTGCCTGACCTTTAAGCATCCAAATGGCTTTTAAACTTAGTCTTGCCATATGCCAACCCCCCCCACACACACTACCTCTTTCATAAGACACGAAGCACATACAGAAAGGTTGGGCAAGAAGGGCAGTCAATCTCACAACAGGGGACACTCTGGGGACAAGGTATCTGTTAGAAGGGCACTACACTTGACTGCAACTCCATCCTGACCGGCAGCCTTCAACTGCCAGTACCTCTGCCCTGGGTCTGTTGTGTTGTTGACTGTATTTCCTGAAGTCCACTGCCGACAGCTGAGTGTGATCTGAGGGGATGTGCGGGATGTGCTGGGCACTCAATCCATTTAACACAAAAAACACTCGAAAAATCCCTGGTATGGTGGCTGTCATGCCAGAACTTGGGAGGTGGAAGGCAGGAGGATCAGGAGTTCAGATCATCACCAGCCACACAGCAAGTTCGAGGCCAGCCTGGGCTACACGAGACTGTCTCAAAACAGAAAAGTAGTAAAATAAAATAAAAATTCATGGTTAACCACAACAATAAAAACTAACTTAAGAAACTTTGGAAATTTTCAGGGGGAAAAAAAGGGGGGGGAACGGAACAAGCACCCTACACAAAACTTCAGTGACCGCTGGACTGGCGTGGGGGAAGCAGGCGAGCCCCGCACACCTGCGCTGCCGCACGTCCACCCGCCACGCCCGGCCGGCCGCGTCCATCTCCCGGCGTCCCCGCCGCACGTCCCCAGACCCGCTCCGCCCGCCAGCTCCAGCCCGCCGCCCTCAGCTGCGCGCGCCGCCCGCCCGCTTCCGACGCCCGCCGCGACCCTAAGCCTCAGCGCCCAGAGCGCAGGCCGCAAGCCAGCGCCGAGCGCCGGCTCCTGAGCGGAGCACGCCGCTGTCAGTCACACGCGCAGCCTCGGCCTCGACCAATGGCGCTGCCGTCTGCTCCCGCCCCCTCCCCTCCCGCACGGCGGCGGCGGCGACCGAACGGCTCCTCCTCCCCCATCCCTCCGCCGAGCCCGGCGGCCCCGCGCTCACTGTTGAGGCCGGCGGGAGGCGGCAGGGGCTGCTCCCCTTCCTCGCAGTTGTTGTTGTTGTTGTGCAGGGGTGGCGGCGGCTCAACTAAGTGAGACATGGTCGGGTGACTGGGAGCGCCGCGGCCGCAGCACGACAGTATCCGGCTCTCGGGCAGCAACACAACAAGTCGAGTCCCCCCGCCCCCTTTTCTGCGCCTGCGCAGTCCCTCCCCGCGTGACATCAGGACTCTCCCGGACCACGTGATGACAACACAGGCAGCGGGGGGCGGGGTCTGGGCGGGGAGGGGGCGTGCCTGGGTCGAGCTGGGGCGGGGCATTCGAGGGCTGGTCCGGACCTGCGGGTGCCGGAGTAGCGCTGACACCTGCGCCGGGAACGAATTCCTGACTGTCAGTCGCACTAGGCAGGAGGACTGAGCTAAGTAGCTGGCGTCGTGTCGAGCAGAGGGAGGGCAGTGCACCCCGGAAGCGCGGGGCGTGAATGGAGCCCCTCCCACGCCTGCAGCGTACACGTAAGAACTCAAGCCTGGCTTTAAAGAAGCAGAAAACCCTAGTTCCTCCCCTTGGTGAAACATCCATCCCTGCCTCCCACAGGACACCACGTGAAGTACCTTGGAGCGAATCACCTTGCTGGAATTTCTGAAATTTTAATTGCAAAGATAACACACAATCCTAGAGACGAAGAATCAATAATAGCTGGGCGTGACGCACACCTGTCATTCCAACCCTCCAGCAGGCTGAGGCAGGAGGATAGCGAGTTCCCGGCAGCCTAGGCTCTACACCAAGCCCTTACCTTCAAAGACAAATTAAAAAGCAAAAGCAAACAAAACAAACAAACAAAAAGATTTTACCCAAACCCTGACACTTGCCGATCTGTGGAGGTGCTTGCCTCTAACCCCAGCGCCCGGGAGGCAGAAGCAGGTGGATCTCTGTGGATTCGAGGAGGCCAGCCTGCTTTACAAGAGCTAGTTCCAAGACAGGCACCAAAGCTACAGAGAAACCTTGTCTCGAAAAAAAAAAACAACAAACAGACAAAAAAAAAAAAAAAAAAAAAAAAAAAAA
>NW_026068080.1:2302035-2354854 GCF_014885135.2 Alexandromys fortis | reverse complement strand
TTTTTTGGTTTTTCGAGACAGGGTTTCTCTGTGGTTTTGGAGCCTGTCCTGGAACTAGCTCTTGTAGACCAGGCTGGTCTCGAACTCACAGAGATCCACCTGCCTCTGCCTCCCGAGGGCTAGGATTAAAGGCGTGCGCCACCACCGCCCGGCAAGATTTTTTTTCAAATTATACAAGTGTGTGTGTTGGAGTGGAGGTACTTTTAGAGGTCAGAGGTATCCGATCGCGCTACCACTAGATTTTCTGGAAGCTGTGAGCTACTCCATTGAGGTGCTGAAAATCGAACTCAGGTCCTAAGAGTGGTACATGCTCTAAACTGCTCAACCATGTCCTGTTCCACTAGTAATAACTTTTTGTTTATTTGTTTGTTTTTTGAGACAGGGTTTCTCTGTAATGTTGGAGTCTGTCCTGGAAGTCCCTCTGTAGACCAGGCTGGCCTCGAACTCAGAGAGATCCACCTACATCTACCTCCCGAGTGCTGGGATTAAAGGTGTGCACCACCACTGTCCCACTAATAATAACTTTTTAAAGATTATGAACTTATTGTAAAACCCTAATTCTCTCTTAGTTTTTCATTAGATGCTCCCTCAATTCTCCTGAAATTAAGTTGTAAACTGCCTTTGATTTTTCTCAACTTCATAGCCAACTGACCCAATGATATCTATCTATCGATCTATTTCATTTGCTCGCCTTTGTGAGACAAGGTCTCACTTTGTAACCCATTCTGGTCTGGAACTCACTATGAAGTCCAGGCTGATCTCCAGCCTTGACAGTTTTCCCTCGGCCTCCTACTCACCAGTATTACAAGTGTGTGCCACCATGCCTCTGTGTACCCTGGCTGTCCCGGAATTCGCTCTGTAGAGCAGGCTGCCTCAAATTCAAAGATCCACCTGCCTGTCTCCTAAATGCTGGGATTAAAGGTGTGTCACAACTGGAGCTGAGACACAGCCTCTTGAACGAATGCACACGACTTCCCTCATGTTTCTCAGCATTTGTTAATTTTTTAAAGTGCTCTATCACTTTTAATTATATCACCAGCCATTTTTCTTTCAGATACTTCTCATTAATGATTTATTTTTAGCCAGGCATGGTGGGGCATGCCTATATTCCCACCAGAAGCTAGCCAGCTCTATGGAGCCAGTCCCAGGACAACCAGGACTACACAGAGGAACCATCTCAAAACAACAAAAAAGACTTATCTTTTTTAAATTATGTTTGCCTGTGTGGGGATGTACACTGGTGCAGGTACTGTGGAAGTCAGAGACATCCATGGGATTCACCTTGAGCTGGAGTTAAAAGTGGCCTGTGATCATATCCAGTTATGTGTGCTGGGACCACAACTCATGTCCTCTGCAAGGAGGGCTGCTGCAGGAGCAGTATGCACTCTGCCACTGAGCTATCTCTCCAGCCCCCTTTTAGATGCTTCCTTTACAAAGTTTAAGGTATTTTTAAATGTTTTGTTTTTTTACTACCCACTGAACTACCAAACCACGATTTTCAGGTGTTAAAAAAAATTATTTTGATCAGAGGACATATACACAGATCAATTCTATTCTATTGGAGCTTGTCCTACCATTTTAGTAAGTGTTCTGTGTGAGGACTTGGCTTTTTGTAGAAAGAAAAGTGGGGATGGATCGAGAGTGAGCTCTTTCTGAGATACGCAAGACTGAATACGACACTCCAGCTTACTAACCACTCAGTTCTTCACTATTTGAGATAATTCCATTACCAAGTAAAGTAGTGTACAACAATTCAATTTAGATAAGAAAGCAAAGTATCACCAGGTATGGTGGCACACACCTTTAATTCCAGAACCTAAGAAGCACAGGCAGGTAGATAGATCTCTGTGAGTTTGAGGCCATCCTGGTCAATATAGTGAGTTCCAGGACAGCTAGAGTTACATAGTGAGACCCTGTCTCAAAACAAATAAAAAAAATTTGCATGAAGACAATCGTAGGTTTGTTCCTCAGCGTTATGGGGGGGAAAAACTCAAAATAATGCTAATATAATTTTTTAAAAAGATATTTATTATGTATACAATATTCTGTCTGTGTGTATGCCTACAGGCCAGAAGAGGGCACCAGACCCCATTACAGATGGTTGTGAGCCACCATGTGGTTGCTGGGAATTAAACTCAGGACCTTTGGAAGAGCAGGCAATGCTCTAACTCTGAGCCATCTCTTTCCAGCCCTAATATATTTTTTTTTAAAGCTGTGTATAGAAATATTTAAAGAAACCTACACAGTTGGATACTTTTCTGAGTGCTTCTCTCTTTGGTGCCTATGCCTAAATCTACTGAAACCTCTGTTTTAAAAAATGACTATATATGCATATCTGAATATGGGTTTGTGCATGTAAAAGCAGTACCTATGGGAGCCAGAAGGCATCAGATGCCTTGGATCTGGAATTACAGGCAGCTTCAAGTCATCCCACCTGGGTGTTGATAACTGAACATAGTCCCCTACAAGAGAAACCAGTGTGCTCAACTTCTGAACCCTTTCTCTAGCCACCATGAAAAAAAAAAATTATGAACCACCTCCAACTCGGCAAAGAAAAAAAAAGCCTAAAATAGCAAAACAAATTTTTTTTTTTTTTTTTTTTTTTTTGGTTTTTCGAGACAGGGTTTCTCTGTAGCTTTGGAGCCTGTCCTGGAACTGGCTCTGTAGACCAGGCTGGTCTCGAACTCACAGAGATCCGCCTGCCTCTCCCTCCCAAGTGCTGAGATTAAAGGTGTGCGCCACCACCACCCGGCTAAGGTTTTTTTAAAATTTATTTATCTATTTATTATGTATATACTATTCTGTCTGCTTGTATGCCTGCAGGCCAGAAGAGGGCACCAGATTTCATTACAGATGGGTGTGAGCCACCACGTGGTTGCTGGGAATTGAACTCAGGACCTTTGGAAGAGCAGGCAATACTCTTAACCTCTGAGCCATCTCTCCAGCCCACTAAGGTCCATTTTTTCAAAAGACTCCATTAGGGATGAAAAGAAACAAACTTCATACTTAGAGAATGTACTTTATGAAGCACATCCTATAAATGTATATTCAACACACAAGAGCTACATTGTTTTCTTTCTGCCTTCTTATGATTTTTTTGTGAATGAGTGTTTTGCTTATATGTATGTATGTGTACCATGTGCATGCTCTGTCTCAAAGGCAAGAGGACATTGGCTCCTCTAGAACTGGGATCACAGATGGCTACGATCCACCACGTAGGTGGCAGAAGCTGCACCAGGTCCTCTGCAACAGCAACAAATACTCTACAGCTGAGCCATCATTCCAGCCTTCGCCCAGCCTTTTTGATAGTGGCTCATGTAGTCCAGGCTGGTCTGAAACCTACATACCCGAGGATGACTTTGAACTCCTGATTCTTCCTCTTTCCAAGGCTACTGTGATTATAGGTGTGCACCACTATACTGAGTTTGTCACTATTTTCTCAAATTGATAAAAATGAAAACACAGGTGTGTGCAGTTAATGGGTATGAAAACATGGGTGATATAATTATGGTCCAAATTTTGGTATCTTGAAAAGTATTTTTTTTTTTTTTTTGGTTTTTCGAGACAGGGTTTCTCTGGTTTTGGAGCCGGTCCTGGAACTAGCTCTTGTAGACCAGGCTGGTCTCGAACTCACAGAGATCTGCCTGCCTCTGCCTCCCCAGTGCTGGGATTAAAGGTGTGCGCCACCACCGCCGGCCTTGAAAAGTTTTTTTAACAACCTGTTCCAGATCTTAAATGGCTGTTTCCTGTAAGGTACTAATTCCATCTCTAGCACCGTACACTAATTTAACATTTAATTTCAACACTGAGACTGGCATACATATTATTCTAGTATTTTCTACTTGCAAAATAAAAACAAAATTCAATTAACAGGAACTGGCCATGGAGCATGCACACAAGTGAGGTTATGAGGACAAGAAAAGTCTGTTTACAGAAAGTACTTGAAAGTCAGGCATGATGGCACACACCTGTGATTCCATCACTTGGAAGACAAAGAAACAAGATCATGAGTTCAAAACAAAATCTTCAGCATGGGAATCTGCTCAAGAGGTCAGGCGGAGAAATAAGAAGATAATATGATTATATTGGATGATTCCAGTTCCTATAGAAGGACAAGTCTAAGAACATGTGAGTGAATGGCCTCTCTGCTAAGGGATTTTAACTATCCAAGGAAATCATATAAGAAGATAATATGAGGGGGCTGGAGAGATGGCTCAGCGGTTAAATAAATAAATATTAAAAAAAAGATAATATGATTATATTGGATGATTCGTTCCTATAGGACAAGTCTAAGAACATATGAGTGAATGGCCTCTCTGCTAAGGGATTTTAACTATCCAAGGAAATCATATTTACACATATTGCTTTTTTAAAAAAATATTTATTTATTATGTATACTATATTCTGTCTGTGTGTATGTCTGCAGGCCAGAAGAGGGCACCAAACCTCATTACAGATGGTTGTGAGACACCATGTGGTTGCTGGGAATTAACTCAGGACCTTTGGAAGAGCAGGCAGTGCTCTTAACCACTGAGCCATCTCTCCAGCCCCACACATATTGCTTCTAACACAGTGCAAGGGACAAATACTAAGTTCTTTCCCCGTGAGGCTGGTACATTCCAGCCATCAGATGGCTTCAGGGTCTCCACTCACTACAGGGTGGCAGTGAAAAGGGCATTCATCTGGACACAAGCACCCTTTGGATTTGCCCTTCATTTCCTCTTACTTGTGATTTAATGGGTCTCTCCTAGATCAGAAACCTAACTCTCCTCTCTATAGTTTCAAAACTATACCACAAAGACAGGTCAAAATTTAACTATTGCCCCCTAGTGGGAAATTACCCAAATAACCTGTTGCTGGTCATATTTCTTAAGTCTTTTTATGCTTGGAGAATTCTTTGTAGAATTCGAAGTTTTGTGGTTTTATATTTGAGAAGTGAGGTATTAGGGAGGGACATTTTATGGTAACTTCAAGTCTGTAAAGTGTCTAATTCAACCACAGACAGGGCTAGTGGGTCACACAGCCTCATACCACCGTAAGAAACACTGAAACCCAAATTACTCAGTATCTTGAGAACACCGCCAGGCTCTATGGATTCACGAGACACCACACCTAACTGCTCGGTGCAGTGTTTCTGTGCACATGCACAGATATAAGATGAAGTAGGGCAGTTGCCAAGAGTTGACTCAGAGTGCTATAGAAGAAACTCGGTTACATGGTTTCAACTCTCCATGCTGACAGATCATTAAGGCACCTGAGACAGATTCTCAAGTAGTGAGGAAAATTCTGATTCATTACTTAGAACGCACTTCATTTAAAAACAAAAGAGAGGGTCTCCATATGTAGCTCTGGAACCTGCTATAGACTAAGCTGACCTTGAATCGAGAGATTACCTAGTCTTTCATGTAGTGGAACTGAAGGTGTGCACCACATCAGACCCAATATATATGTCAATGTGTACGAAGGAGTGTACAAGCAGGTGTGGAGGTCATAGGACAAGCGAGTCACTTGTCTGTTCCTAGCTGGAATGAATGCAGATCATCACATTTGGTTCTGAATTCCTTTACCCACTGAGACAGCAGGCAATTTTCTTTATGGGGGCTAGGGTGACAGTGGATACTATTTTCATTTGAAATCATGCTGGGTAGAAAAGATGGATATTTCTAAATAACCAAATGGTTTAAATTGCTTTTGTCAGTAGTACTTAGCTCTACAGGCACACAATTTTCTAAAAAGAAAATCATAAAAATTACAAATGATCGTTTTGCATTTCTCTAGGTTTGGTGGGATGGTCTGTAAATGCCTGATGACCTGCAGTTTGGTCCCAAAATGCACAGTGGAAGGAGAGCCAATTCCGGCAAGCTGTCCTGTGACCTCCACACGTTCTGTGCCAAATGTGCACCCACATTCATACATAAAATTAAAACAAAAAACCCTAGCCATGATTAAGTCTCATGTGTAAGACTCTTCCAAAGGTCCTGAGTTCAATTCCCAGCAACCACACGGTGGCTCACAACCACCTGTAATGAGGTCTGGTGCCCTCTTCTGGCTTGCAGGCATAGTTACATAATAAATAAAAAAATATTTAAAAAAGGGGCTATACCAATTAATACCTACAAGTTAGTTATCTAAGTATACTGTAGGTTGATAAACTACCTCTTCTTATTGCCCAGCCACCATGTGAATTGTCGTAACAGAATGAGCTCTCCCATTCTAGCATCAAAAACACTGAAAGGAGCCAGGCAGTGGTGGCGCAAGCCTTTAATCCCAGCACTTGGGAGGCAGAGGCAGGCGGATCTCAGTGAGTTCGAGACCAGCCTTGTCTACAAGAGCTAGTTCCAGGACAGGCTCCAAAACCACAGAGAAACCCTGTCTCGAAAAGAACAAAAAGAAAGAAAAACACTGAAAGGATAAAATATGTCTTGGTTTTAATAGAGCAGGAAAATACAAACAAGTTGACAAGACTAGGTTTATTCTGTAATTTTTATTAATAAAAGTTGACGATATAAAATGAGTGGCTGGGCTTATAGTTTGCTACACCAAAGAAATTAAAAAGCCACTTAAGATGTTACAATAGTTTATGATAGCAATCCTAATAGAGGCATCTTAAGTTTGGCAAGTAGGTTTCCTTTGACTATATAAAACTAACCCTTATAGTTATGAATGAGAATCACAAAACTACCATTTGAATAAAAAAAAAAAGTTCCTAAGAACTACTTGGTGGTTTCAAGGCCAAACTGTAGGGAAACCGCCATCCCGAAAGATCCAGAAAGTTGCCCAACCAAAAATGAGTAAAGCTGATCCTTCTGGGTAGACAACTATCTACTTGAAAGCCAAAAGAGTAAGTAACAAGACTAGGAGTGCACCCAAGATCCCAAAATAAATTAGTAAAAGTGCCATTAAGAATCAGACATATCATCGTTTAAATACAAATTCAAATTTAAGTCCAAAAGATACAGTAACTTTATTACATAAAATTTCTCCTGTGTGCTAAAAATGTTAATGTACAAGACATATTTGTGTAAGTGTAGAGGGAACTGTGGTGAAGTTGTTTAATCATTTTTCATTACTGAAGAACAATAGGCAGTGGAAATATATAAGCACGCAGAGTCCTCTAAATTCAACATTGTTATATTACTGTTCAACCAAAATATACTACCATTCTCATATAAACACCTGCTCATTCATCTTTTAAAAATAAAGTCCATTCTCTCTCCATAAAGCTTCCTGCAGGACTGACCAAGGGCAGTTCCACACTAACTGGGGCACTCTCCATCTTTGGCTAGGGCCTCAGCACTGGGACAATGTGGGTAGACTCCCATCTGGTACTATGCAGCTGTTGCAGTCCGTGCAGCACTGTACCTTTAAAAGCTTGTCCCGAGTATACCTTTGGAAAACCAAAAGAAAAGGTGTATCTATGGCAAAGTACAATTCCTTCTGATTCCATAGCAAGCAGTACAAAACAGCTCTTCAGTGCAGCATGGGCTTCATCTACCAAGTTATTTCCAGATGGAATTCCACTCTGCTGTGCCACAACAGCAAGAAAAGTCAGCTTGTCTACTTGGTATTTCCTAAGACAAAATGAAATTAAGCACTGGAAGAAGACTTCAAAGTGAAGCTCTACAACCGTGGTTCTCATTTACAGCAACTTCATGAACAGAAGAATTAAGCAGACACAAAACACAGAACCCTCCAGCATCTCTAGACTGTGAACCCTTAACAATAATATATGTTCAACGTATGGGTGAACAGAACCACACCTCTCTCCGAGGCTCCATGGAAAAGAACACTTGTTAAAAATAGTTCATAAAAATACCAAGGAGACAATAGAAACCCATTTCATTTCACTGCACCCAAGGATATGACACAAAATATTGGTGGTTTAAAGAGGTAGAAGAAAAAGAAAAAGAAAACCAGATTCTCCATTCTTTGTCACTTTTATTCAGTAGTAGGTTTTTTTTCCTTATTTTCAGTGCCAGACATGGCAAGGAGTGATTACAGCCAACTGTTATGAAAACATTTGTTCGCAACATATACCCCCATTACCACTGACCCCAGACTGACTCATTTTGTGTGCTTTCTTTAGTTCTTCCTTTTTTTGATATGCCACCACCGAGACCAGGTGGAAAGGGCAAGGGTAAGAGATGGAGGGGGAAGAGTCCAGGAGGCCAGAGAGGAGGAATGCTACAAGCCACAGTAAGAATGAGCTGTATTTAATTTAAAAAAGAGGGGTGTACCCCACAAATGATACAGTAATGAGGATACACAAATCCCATAGCATGACTGAAGGCGTTCACTGTGTTTGACGTCATCACAATGGAAGGCATAAAAAGTGGAGTACAACAATGCTGACAACAGTCCAGTCCAGTCCACCAGGCAAGATGGTGCAAGAAGTCATTAAATTAAAAGTGCCCTTCCCTTTCCTAAATGGCTAGCAGACATGGAGAACAGCCCGGGACGCATCCACACAGCTTTCTCCATGAGGCTATCATATGTGTTGTCGAATGGCACACTGTCAAACACTGGAAAGGGGCGCCACAATGGACCGCTCTCTTATAGGTATGAATGCTAGATTCAACTATCTCACTAAGCAGGAAGTGGCTCCCTCTGCTAGGAATGCCAGCCTAATTCACTTTGTCTTGAAATATGTACAGATTGTTTGTAGTCGCTACGGCAATGATGTTCTCCTTGGGGTGCCAAGCTGTATGAAGGATTTTCTTGTTGAAATCTAGGCTGTCAACACTTATTTCATCTTTCTTTCGTTTGCCACTTGCACAAACTTTGCGTGGCTTCAAAACTGTGCGAGGCTTATTGTTTTCTCGTGATGCTTCTAGAGTTATATCCCGCTTTGTGTTCCGGTCGAACATTCTGAAGAAATTATTGTAGGATCCAGTCATGACAACGCTGTAAAGGTAGAATACCCAATCAAACTGTTAACAAGAGATTGTTTACTTTAACAAATCAGTGAGCAGAGTGGACTAGCACTCTGCAGGAAGCAACTTCTTTAAACTTATCTGAATTAAGACAATCAATCAAATTCAGGATGGTGCATGTCACTGACAACCCTAAAACTGTCTTTTTTTAAAATTCTTTTTTTGTAAATATTTATTATATAGACAATATTCTGTCTGCATGTATGCCTGTAGTCCAGAAGAGGGCACCAGACCTCATTACAGATGGCTGTGAGCCACGATGTGGTTGCTGGGAATTGAATTCAGGACCTTTGGAAGAGCAGGCAATGCTCTTAACCGCTGAGCCATCATCTCTCCAGCCCAACTGTTTTTCTTTAAAATTGATTCACACTAAGATGGTGGTGGCCCCTCGGTCCAGGTTTGTAAAGTTTGTATATAATCTTTATTTAATGAGCAAATGCAATGCTCACACTGAGAAACAACCTATAAAATAACTGTTATTTTATAACACAAAGTGCCCAGATTATGAAAATCAAGAAACTAAAGAACTCTTTTAGAATAAAGAGAACAAGTTATGACGCCGTGTCACTTTAAGACAAAAGCAGGTTTTACTCTGCTACAAAAGGACTGAGAACACTTGGTGAGTCTCTGAGCTCTGGACAGCACTGACCAAAGCTGTTTTTGAAGCCATGGTTGTGGCGGATGGGGGTCTCTGTCCTTTAGGAAGCAGTGAGGGAGTTGGGAAGGGTTTAGTAGTTAAGGACACTTTCTGCTTTTATAGATGCCCAGGTATCTGTTCCCAGCAACCCTTGGTTGCTCACGACCATCTATTACTCCAGTTCCAGTAAAGTTCCTGCCCTGATTTGGCCTCCATGGGCACCAAGCACAAACATGCTACACAGACATGCAGGCAAACATTCATACACATAAAATTAAGATAAACATCAGAAGAAATAGTTTGAAAAATAATTTTTCAATACGTAATTTGATAGGAATGAATCCAAAAGCCTTTCGTGTGAGTAACACATGGAGTCAGAAGACAATCTGTACAAGCTGGTTCTTCCTTCTACTATGAGCACCAGGAATCCAACTCAGGTCGTTGTTTGGAAGCCTTTCTGCTACATCCATCACCCTGTCTGTCCTAAGAAAGTATTCTTAATGTTGAGAATCACCATACAGCTACCAGACATGGGGAAAAAAATGGCTGTATAAAATACCATACCTACACATCACTACGTTTTCTTGACATCTGTCCATACTGGCCTCACATTTAGCAATGACATCACAGGTGCTTACCCTGCAGCAAGCATCTGAGTAGTGTAGCGTGACCAGCCTATTACTGGGCTTCATGTAAAACTCGGGTACTTATAACTTAAAAACCAGATAAAAGACAAGCATCCCAAGTTCCAGGGCTCTCTGTAACATCTAACACCAAGAAATCTGAATCATGTCAAGTGTTTTAAATTCAACTAGTGCCAAATAAAGCACCTGTAATTGCTTTAGATATGGCCTACAGTAATTTCAAAACTATGCTTTGCTTTAGTCGGAATACAGTAAGGAGTAAGTGCTTACACTAACACTTGCAATAATTTCTGTGAAGTGAGCGGAGGGGTAAGAGACACTGAAGTACAACACTGCATGAAGTACCTGCTGCCCAAACAGTTCTCCAAACACCTGAGTAGCAATCAAAAACAAAATCCACCACTTTAATTAACTGCTGGCATATCAGGGTTGTGATTTTTGATTTAAATGTTTCTTGAAACATGGTCTGAGTTACTCCTGCCTCAGCTAGGACTACAGGCACACACCGTCCTAGCTAGCAATGTCATTTATCTGGCTCATAAAAATTGGGGAAGATTTTAAAATGATAACCCCGGTATAGATTTCTTATGATTTGCATTTACTTTGAAAATCAATACTTTGTTTTTGTCATTATAGCTCTATCCATGATTACTAGGTTTATTTTACAAGTACCTGGGTGAAAATGACTTATAAGTTCTGTTTTAAAAAAAAAAAAAAGTCATATTTTTACCTAATGTGACAAGAGGGATGAACACATAACAAAGTTTCTTTCCTTACCTGTCAGACCCATTCCAACAACATTCAAATTTGTCAAATATGCAGTCATTTTCATACAGTGAGCAAAGTTTACTTCTGAGGTATTCATGTACCTGGGGAGAAAACATACTTAGTTTATTTCAATCTCTTTTCAAATCAGGAAAATAACTAAAGCTCCATTTAGAGAGTGTGTATACAGAATCACACACCCTCTAATCTTACTTCTAGTCCTTACATACTCTTACGCAGGCATATTTTCCATGGCACAACTAAGAAAAACCACCTTTCCAGGCATTGTAATATACCCTGACAATCTAAACTAAAGCATCTGTCATTATTCAAATAAGAACATACACCCTACCACGGGTTCATACATCTGATGTTTGGTCCAGAATTGGTAGCTATTTGGGAAGGATTAGGTGGTATTGCCTTTATTTGTTTGTTTATTGTGGCTACTGTTCCAACACCATGCTTGACTGCTTGCTGCCCATATTCCCCACCATGAAATTGTAAGCAAGACCCCAATTAAATGCCCTCCTCCATTTTTCTCCCAGAGACAGGGTTTGTTCTGTGTAGCTCTGGCTGTCCTGGGACGCCCTCTGTAAACCAGGTTGCCCTCAAACTCAAGACATCCATCTGCCACTGCCTCCCAAGTACTGGGATTAAAGGTGTGTGCAACCACGACCCATTTTAAATGCTCTCTTTTGTAAATTGCCTTGGTCATGGTGTCTCTTCACATGAATCAAATAGTAACTGAGACATCTAAGTCAGAAGATATTTGAAAATGGCAGATAAGACACTAACAAAAGAATGTTGCAGAGGAATTTAATTTTTACTTCTTGACACTCATTCCATTCCTGCTGACCTGCTTCCTCCCCTTTAAGTACTATTTTATTTTAAATTGAATAGACAGTACAGCAAGGCTTTGGCTTAACGACATACTGATTTCTCTTGGCTGTCTGTCCCCATCTCCTCACTCTCACTTACCAATATCATTTAAAAATTCAATAATGGGCTATGAGATATGCTTGTCATCGAGCCTGAGTTTGAATCACAGGATATGCACATTAAAGAGAACTGAATCCTCAAAGTCATTCTCTGACGCCCACATGTGCGCTCTGCATGCACACACCACTCACTCACACACATATGATAAAACATTTGAGAGTCACTTCCTATTTTTATTCAATAAAAATGTATCTCTTTTTTGAGTTATAGTATTTCACAAAAGGGCAATTTTGGAAACTATAATGGCTAAACTACAAAGTAAATCTGCTAGTTAAAAGGCAATCAGAAAGCATAGAACATCTCCACAAGATGGTACCAACAACAAAGACATTTCCCAGTGTTTGCTGAGATCAGAGGAAAAACAAGTGTTCATCAGCCATACCCTTTTTGCAGAATGAGAACCTTAAGAAGTGACAGTCAACAGGTTGGTATCAAACTTGGGGACTCTATAACAAACCTCTGCATCATGTTCCAGAGTTCTGGGATTTTATGTGTATATTAGCACACTCGGATCTAAGTTCATTGCAAATGTTCACTTTACTTCAAGTATTGATAGATTTGAGTCATGTCTATGATATTAAGTATTTTAACACTCAGGAATTGAAACTGATGAAGGGCCAGGACAGGATTAGTAGACATAAAGCAATCAGAAATAGCCTCCAGTCTCAGAGGCCAGCAAGATGACCATACAAATTCAAATGATCTGTTATAATGTGACTTCATCCTCAATGGTTAATCCAATTCTATAGACAGAACAGCAAGTCAAGTAATATGTAAGGTAAGAACCAAATCGAGCATTCACAATGGTGCAGGGTCTCTTCCCCAAACAAAGGGAGACTGTGAAACTAGCATCTCAGTGTCAGGCATGGGGAAGACAACCAGTAGCTCTCCTGGATATCGCCAACACTTTGAAAATAAAACACTATTTCACTCACATTTATTTTGAGAGTTGAAAAATCAGACTCTTGAGGTGTGTGTTTGTCCTACTTTTGTAAACACCACACATTTCCTTAGGCTGCTCCAGAGAATTGCTTTCTACCCTGGTCCACAGGCTCTGCTGGCCTGGCCTGTGCTGAACTGTGTACCTCAGTCCCGCCTATCTCTGACACTGGAGACAAGGGTCAAGGATAGTAGCTGTCCGACAAGGAGAGAATACTGAACTTACATTCTGCACTGAAGAAACAAATCCAAAAGCCATCGGTCAAGAATTCAGGCCTTTTTAAACTTGAAAATGAGCCAGGAGGTAGATGAGTCATGTTTGGTGGGTCAAATTTAAGCTCTGGTTCACTGTCATTCTACACTACATACTACCTGGAGTACATTCTCTGCTGAGAGTGTTCGCTAGCTCTGCTCCATCCCACACTTCTTCTGTATACAAAGCAGCATACCAAGTGGCCAGTATTAAAATTAAGTAACAAAATTAAGTTCCCCTGCAATCCTAAACGGACAACATACACTTTACACAGGCAGGAAGAGTAATATACCCATACACTTAACACAGGCAACAGTAACATCTTCATGGCTCTCTGAGAGAAATGCACCACTCCAAACAACCTGCAAGAAAGACCTCTATACACTGCCCACAGACACACACCCTTCAAAAGAAACAAACTGAATACCTGGTATGTCTCCACAGGCCTGTCTTCCATATTCAAGTCCCAAATTTTGACTGACAAATAGTCTCTAGTCATCATATAGCGACCACTATGGCTGAATTTTACATCAGAAATAGAGGAGATGATTTCAGAAAAAAATGACCTGTTGCTGGGATCTTCAGGCTCTTCAAACACTGAAAACAAAGGGGGAAAGGTTTAATATTTGGGATTGGATAAAATCATTTTCTAAAATAATCATTCAAGAGAGGGGAAAATAAAAATCACAGGCTAATTAAAAAAAAATTCTGCCAACTTTGGGGACACATTTCCTTTCAAAATTTCTTAAGAAAATGAATGATTACTACAAAGTGCAAAACCCTGATGATGTAGGGTCTGATTTTGCACAAGAAGACTCATGTGGGACATTTTACCTCAGTGCACAATCTGCCTCACTGTCTCTATTATTGTCACTCTTGAAAACCACCTCCCACCTCACCCATCCAAATTTCCAGTTGCCTTATAAAAGGATTTTATTGACTGGTACATATATCTGAGCTTTTTTTTTTTAAATGTAACCAAAGACAAGAAAATAGTTCTATAACTCCATCCCTTTTTATTTTATGTGTATGGTGTTTGTATATGTGCCTGTATCTAAGTGTATCATGTGTGTGCAGTATCAAAGAAAGCCAGAAAAGGATGTTGGATTCCTTAGAACTGGGGCAAACATTTAGACAGTTGTAAGCTGCCATGCTCTTAACTGCTAAGCCATCTCTCCAGCTTCACCCATTTTAATGTCACTGTTTTCCCAACATTTTATAAAGAGAACCTTTCATGAGGGGAAGGGGGCTTCCTAGTAAGTTCCAAAGGTTGAGGAAAGAGGGATGAAAAAAAGAGGGAAAAAAGAAAGCAAGCTCTGCTTGAATACACAGTTGGAGAACTTAGCCACACATCCACCTCCAGACACTCCAACCCCGTGTGCTTCCTGTAGAATAAGTCTCATGGGTCGGGAAGCTACCCACAGACACACAAGCCTGGCAGAGTCTGAGTAGACCATTTTAAAGAAAGGGCAGACACAGACTTACATTTAGAATGCCTGTCACAGAGTGCAGATGCCCTCATGTCACATAACCGAATAGTTCCTTTACTGCTGCTGTACACGAATGTATTACAGCTGTTGGGATGGAATTCTGCTGCTGTAATCACCTCTGTGAGCTCTTCCATATTGGCAGGCTTGATATCCACAATATCTACACAGCATTTCATTAAGGAATCTCCACTCAGAAAAGAGCAAATAACTAAGACCAAGTATTTTTCCCCCCCGAGACAGGGTTTCTCTGTAGCTTTTTGGTTCCTCTCCTGGAACTAGCTCTTGTAGACCAGGCTGGTCTCGAACTCACAGAGATCCGCCTGCCTCTGCCTCCCAAGTGCTGGGATTAAAGGTGTGCACCACCACTGTCCGGCCAAGTATTTCTTCTTCTTTTTTTTTTTTTTGTTTGTTTGTTTTTTGTTTTTTCGAGACAGGGTTTCTCTGTGGTTTTGGAGCCTGTCCTGGAACTATCTCTTGTAGACCAGGCTGGTCTCGAACTCACAGAGATCCGCCTGCCTCTGCCTCCCGAGTTAATGACACTCTACTCCTATGCAAGCAAACCCAGAAATGTTAAAAAGTGTTTTGTTTTTTTTTTTCTTTTTATTGAGAGGTCTCATCAATTATATAGCCTAGGTTGGCCTGGAACTCCTGGTCTGCCAGCCTCAGTCTGCTTAATGTTGAGATTGTTAAACAGTACTATTGCACACAAGCAGTAACAGATCTTTAAATCAGTTTCAGGTTTCAATGTTAATATTTTTGTAATTAAAGCGTTAAATATCTTACAAGTATAGCAAAACACTCAGATTCAATATTCAGGGCACAAAAGAAATTCCCTAGAATTCTATAAATCTATTTTGGGATCAGCTCTATGATACTTATTTCTATTTTCTCATGAAGGTAACTTTTTCTCAGTTTTAATTACTTAAATTAAGAGGGACTGGGGAGATGCCACAAAGATGGGAGAAATATTATAAAGCAAAGAACTCAAATACATTAAGGAGAGAGAAGATAAATCTAACATGACACAGTGATTTCTTTACCAAACACCAAACTAAACAAGTCAAATGGATACTAAAACTCCTGTCTGTAATTTCCAGATGCCAGAGATTAATCCGCAAATCATCCGCTGATAAGTAGGTTTCATAATCACTATTGATAGAAATTGAGTTGATGTGGTAGGTATGGGCATTGGCAAATATTCTCCGTGGACTGGCCTCCACCATTAGATCCATGGGTCTAAACACTGGCACCTGTCAACAAAATATGAAAAACCAGATTCACAAGAAAACAAAACATGGGGGAATAGATTAAGAATGAGTTTTTTAAAGCCACTGATGTTGGTTCTGTGTAAGCACCAATCTGAACTCCCCTAAATCCAAAACCAAACAAAAAGTACTAGGTTATAAGCAGTATTTCTGGTATATACCAGTACATTTATGGTTTGAATTAACAAGGCTAAGAAGGAAATGAAAACCCAGTTTCTTATTCTTAGGATCTTTAGCATAAAACTGTAAGATTCTGTCCATTTCTACTGTCTGAGCTCCAAAGAAAATTACTTTGCAATGACTAAGATTCCAATTCTGAAAGCCAAAACCAGTGATAGAATAGTGTTAAACAGTCTAGTAGTGGTAAGACCTCGGCAGAGCTGTTTCAATGAGAAAGATGCAATGTCCCATAAGGAACTGTCCACCAGTGGGGCCGGGAACAGAGGCCATAATGGTATCTGTTTGGAAGCCAGGTTATACAAATACTGACAAAAATCCTATCAAAGGCATTTTCCTTTCTTCAAAGTCAGGGTTTCTTTATAGGCCTGGCTGTCTTCAAACACACACCATGTAGATGAGGTTGGACTCAAACTCACAGAGATCCACCTTCCTCTGCCCTGCTGTGCTAGGATTGAGAGTCGTTTTTAGTAAGTGCTTACCCGTAGTGTAGTGACTGTAGTAGGATCTCTATACCTTCCATCCTCCTCTTTCAAGTTATAGCCTTCTGGTCTTTTGTCTCTTTCACTGATTTTCCATAATTTTATTGTTTTATCTGGGGAGAGAATTAAGAAAGTCTTCAAAAATCCAGAAATTACTTTAATTATGATAGAAAAGCTATTTTAAGTATGCTATTTAATAATTCACATAAAGGAATTTTTAACTTTCCTACCTACCCCCTTTCTTTGGTGAGACAAGGTTTCAGTAGGTACCCCTGACCATCCCAGAACTTGCTATACAGATCAAGCTGGCTTCAAACTCAAAATGTTTTTCCTATCTCTGTCTCCCAGCTGCTGGAATTAAAGGCATGGGTCATCGTGGCAGGCTCTTTTGTTTGTAAACAGGGTTTCACTCTGTAAACCAGATTTCCAAGAACTCGTATGAGGTTCGGGTACTCAGATTAAAAGAGCCACCCCCCCCCCCCAAACACACACCAACTACTCTTAACAACACCAAAAGAATCCATGTGCCTTTTCATTTTCATCAAGCTGAAGTCAGGTCTCTCGAAAATAGAACTGTTTCATGTGTAAAATAAAGCTTATGTGTGCATACGTGCCCAGTATTCAATGTTAAATCTAGAAAATACACAATGGACTCAGCACTGTCTATTCCTGAGCTCCCTGGATCCCAACCCAATATATCTATGGAAGACCAGAATCCCTGATGGCATGGAATGATTTCTTTAAATTTGCCTTTTCTCCTCTCGAATCAGTGATTACCAAAATACAAACAGAGGCCTGGAAAACAGTGTTTAAATGCAAATCCTCACCAGGTAATAGTGCAATAATCCCAGCTCTTGGGAGGCAGAAACAAGCATATCTCTGTGTGTTTGAGGCCAGCCTGGTCCACAAAGCTAATTCCAGGACAGCCAGAGCTTCACAGAAAAACCCTGCCTTGGTATATGTGTGCATACAAATCCTCCACCCCTTCAAGACAAAAATTCCTATAATTCAAGGATGTATACAATAGCCCATTTAAAATTTTTTTTCATCTTGGAAGTTTAGACATATAGAAAGTTTCAAAGATAGGTATATTCTCATATACACTTTACCCAGTCTCTCTAATGTCAACGTCTTAAGCAACAATGACATACTTAGATTTAACTAAGTTTCTTACTAACTCCCTTTTTCTGTTCTAGGATTCAAACACCACACAGCATTTAGCCATCAAGCCTCCTCAGTATTTAAATATGCCCCTTAATTTTGATCGTTTGTCTTTATCTAGATAGCTGTGAGCAGTGGTCCCTCAATGTTCCTCTTTGGATGTTTGGAAGAACACAATGGTAAGCTCTTATACAAAGGTCTTACAGACTCTGTCAGCATAACTTATGGTTGGTAGCTCATGTTGCCAAGCTTCTTCTCCATGGCACAGTGGCACACCTGTTCACTATATTCTTCGGAAATAAAATCTACCTATGTATTATTTGTAATTATTTACTATGGATTCAGTATAATTATACTTTGTTATAATTCTAAAATCATATTTTTATTCAAAAGCAAGACATCTCTAATGTTCTTACATAAGCAAAATTGAATATCCTAGCTTTAAAATAGCTCAGAAGCCATTTAAAAGAAGTGCAAGTCAATTGCCAAAGGGAGATATCAGTGACAGTGTGGCCATTTCTACTGCCTGCTTATAACTCGATACGAAATGAAACGTAAATAGAAACTGCTAGCTTCAGTAACCTACAATCCTAAGCTCTAGTGTAGATCTTGTTTGCAATTCTCTTGTATCTGTTATGTGTTTCCAATGCACTATTATTTAGTTCATAAACTGACAGTTAAGAAATAGATGCTCAGATACAAGTCATATATATACATACTTTCTTTTCTTCAGAAGATGCAGACATCTGCTTAGAAATCCCCTTCTGAAGATGAGGATGACAAATCTGCCCCACCCCCTCAGCTGTCTTCCGCCTATTGAAATCCATCAACTGTATAAAAGGTCCAGAAAGGAAACTTGCCAAACTTTCAGATGAGATGAATTAGTTAGTGTCTTTTTTTACATTTACAAAGGAAAACAAAACAATATGAAAAAGCCCTCTAAAGCAAACAAACTACCCTGAAAAAGTTGGATATTCTTTTTAGGCATATTTTTTCTTAACTGTGAAGCTCGTGACTCAGAATGTAACTATTTTTATTGTCTCAGTAAAAAGACACACAAAACTGAAGTCCTATGGTATGGGACAATTGGGCAGGAAGTATAGGTGGGACAACCAAACAGGAAGTAGAGGTAGGTCAATGAGAACAGGAGAATTCTGGGAAGAGGGAAGCTTCCTCTGCAGTCCTGTCCAGACACAGAGGTAAGATATGACTTCACCGCTGAAAAAGGTACTGAGCCATGTGGCTAACACAGATAAGAATAATGGGCTAATGTAAGTTATAAGAGTTAATAAGAAGCCTGAGCTAATGGGCCAATCAGCTTATGATTAATGTAGACTTCTGTGTGATTTCTTTGGGAATCGGGAAGGACAGAAACCTCAGACAACAGTCCTAGGATAACTACATGGTCTCAGTGTAGTGCTCTGGGGAGCAAGCAGACAGGAAATAAATCTCCACAGAAAATCCACTTTTACCTAGCATTTCTGCCCCATAGCCCGTGCTGTGTGAGAAGGACCAAGTCCACAGAAGTACACAATGGAGCATGATGTTATAGCTCTTAGCAAATGACCATTCATCTCTCAAGCTTTTTTCTTTCTAGCTATTTCCCTAAACTGCCAACAAATAACTCAAGGTCTCTATAACTTTCCTGCTACAAGCAGAGGGTCAGAATAAGGAAAACCATGTGCAAAGTTCCTTTTGTGGAAATGTAGCTTTATCTGCAGTTTAAAACTTCATTCTTGCCAAAGGCTGTGAGAGCAACCTATTCACTAGTGGCTCTTGTTCATCATGGTAATCAGGTATCCTGGGTGTAGAAGAATTAGCAGGACTCAGTAGAGGCAAACTAAATTTGCTTTTAAATTTATGCTTCATTTTATGTGTATGGGCTTTGTCTGCACTGTGTATACACCGGATGCCCATAGAATTCAGAAGAGGGTATTGGATCCCCTGGGACTGGAGTTAGAGATGGTGAGACACCATGTGGGTGCTAGGAATCAAACAGTGGTGCTCTTTAATCACCGAGCCATCTTTCAGACTCAAGAATTTTTTTTTAAGAACACTCAAAGAATATAAACAAAATGCAGTTATCCCAAGTAATGTCTTTTTATTGGTATAAAGACCCATGTTGGGCGAGGGTTAATGTTGTATGCCACATTAAACAAGGACCATACAATGTATGGATGCTGACATCTTCAAAGCATTGGATGTAACTCTTTCTATACCTTCCCTATCCCTTCATACTCAAACATAAATGCTTATAAAATGCTAACTTTTTTAATACTGTCATATTGAACTCTATTTTTAAATATAAACACTTAACTCCCTGAGGTTATCTTAGTTCTCTTAGAAATCAGCAGTAATGCCCCCCCAAAACAAACACAAATAAACTGTTCTATCAGGGCTATAGTGGTCTGAACTGAATAATCATGGCCCCCATAGGCTCGTATATCTGAATGCTTAATCACTAGGAAATGGCAGTGTTGAAAGGATTAGAAAGTGTGGCCTTCTTGGGGGAAGTGTTTCACTGGAGGTAAGCTCTGAAGTTTCAAAATCCCATGCTCAGTCTGTTTCTCTTCCATTTGCCCACAAACCCCAGCTTGCTGATCAGGGTGTAGCTCTCAAATACTTCTCCAACACCATACCTGCTGCCACGCTTCCCTCCATGGTAACAGACTAAACCTCTGAAACTATAAACAAATTATATGCTTTTTTTTTTTTTAAGAATTACCTTGGTCTTGGCATCTCTTCACACAATAGAGCAGTGACTAAAGAGGCCCTTAAATAATATGTAAAAGTAGTATTTTCAAATGTAGGCATCCAGTATTTAGAGATATTCTCCACTGTCTACAGATACAGAATACAGACCCCTGGCCAAGCCATGGGAGTTCCTATTAGCCTCAACCTCAAATGGTCCCCTAAATTAAGGGTCATCACAGTTGAGCATAGTGACTACACCTATAACCCTCATCTCAAAGCCAAACAAAGGAAATGCTTATTCGGTGACACTTTTGCTAGAAGAGCAAAAAAGGCAGTCTATGGAAGCTGCGTGTGGACATAGTGAATGATAACTAATGATCTGCAATGAGGTAGGGAGGGAGTCCTGAGCACTCACTGCGTCCCATTATACTACCCTCTCTGCTTGAACTCTTGAAGGCCTGTACTTGATCCCTAACTTTAGAAAAAGTAAAAAATCCAAACTGCCATGAGGTAGGCCTTGTGGTCCAAGCTTGCAACCCCAGCCTGGGAAAGCTAAGCCTAGCCTAGGCTAAAATGCAAGACTGTCGCATTATCTCCCTTGCCTTGTAAGTGCAAAGAAACATTCATATGAAAAGACAAGAAAACCGGTGTGTGTGTGTGTGTATTGAATTGGAAGAAAAATAGGTCCCCAAGGACACAAATGGAATCATGAGTGGTAGTATTTTATGTGCTGCATTCCCCAAAATTAATATAGTAGACTACAGGGTATAATGTGGATAATCTAAATCATCACTAATGATCTAAATATTTCCCACTGTTATCCTAAGAAGTCATGAGTCTACACTCCACAAATAGAAAGGTATAAGTGCTAAGGTTTGCTTCTATTAATAGTTAGATGAGAAAACATGAGATTTCTGCTAACGTGTATCAGTCTCAAAAAAAGTTTTAATCTAAATTTTTATAGGCCATGCTACCCAGATCTCCAACCACCATCCTCATCTCTTTAATCCGAAGGTCCTAGTATAAATAAACCAAGTCACATTTTAAGTAGGGGAGAGGGGGGAGAGAGAATCACTCAACTTTGTCATACAGGGCTTCAAATTTTTGCCTCCATTTCACCTAACTCTAACCCCCATTAACAACTTTCCTTGCAGTTAGTATGAGAAGATAAGTCTTTCAGGCATGTGGTTTTGTGAGAAGAAAGTGATATGCTAATGTAAGCCAAGGAAAGAAACTCTCCCAGAGATCATCCTGGCACAGAAACTGTCCTCTGCCCAGTTTAGCAATGAAGAGTAAGGAAATGAACATTTTCTGAACCCTGGTTCTGCGTGCCAAGGTACCACATTACTATGTATTCCTAACAGTACTGCAACAGACACTGCTGTCTCTACTCTACAGGTGAGGAATAATCAATTCAGTATTCTGGATCAGCCCAAGGCCACAAGGCTGAAAGGAAGCAGAAAGCAAAACAACAAAAAAACAGGCTAAATAAAAATTTAAACTTGCTAGTAAACAATAAAAGAAGCTAACATAGACTTTACGTTCTGTACAGGGAAGGGTTCTGCTAGCGTTTCTTCACAAAGATCTCAAGCAGAAGTCTTCTTGGAAGGGCCTGTATCCTCTCTACAGGACATGGCTACATGAGTGCCTAAAAACAAAAGATGTACACTTACCATTGGTAGACAATAAAAACTGGGCAGCATTTTTCTGGGGTAACCACCTAATTTTGTTGATCTTCTCTTCTATTTCTAAGCTTTTCAAGTAGTCAAATTCTGGCTCATGGCTCTGGAAGGTGCTGTAAACATTGTATTCTCCTCTGCTATGAGACTGGATTTTGTTCTAAAACAGAAAGAAAAATATTTGGACTATATTGAGAAATATATTTAACCATAATCAACTCCAATAGACTCTGAAATTGTCGATTAGCTTACTAGGCGGCTTTATCTTATATGTTATTACACCACTTTCTGCATTCAAAACCCTTTAAGAAATAAAAAGGCTTTACAAAGAATAGAAAAGAAACACTTCATAAGTTCATTCAATAGGCAAAAAGTGGACCAAATAAATACAGACTGGCTTGATTAAGTTGCCTACTAAATAGCACAGTTATACTATTAAGAAATATGAACACCCACAATAATGGATCCCATGTAAAATGTAAAAATTAGGGAGACAATGCTCAAAAACAGTTGGCTGAAGCACACTGTCTGTTACCTAATGTGATAATTGGTCTTGTCTTTTCTGAAGCCTCCTTTCTGTATTTCAGTGATGAAAAGCCCTTTAAAAAAGATGCTCTCATAAATCCACAATGTGACCCTAAAAATGCCTAACCTAAGAACACTGGTAGGGACAAATCTGCTACCAATCCTGTCTGTCTGTATCAGTACCCTGGCAATGCCTGCCTGAAACTCTGCTACACAGCCCACTCTCCTGATCTCATCACAGGAACCCTACACCCTGACACTTATAGTTCACTTAGTGTCAGTCTGCTGGCATATCAACTGAAGAGATTAATATGAACACTACTTGAGAAGGGCTTCAGTTAACACCAGCAGTCCAGCAAAAGTGAAAATTATAACCACACAATTAGAAACCTTTTCATGAAAACCTTTGTTTTTTTTTTTAAATCTTATTCAAAAAAGAACTATTGAAAACATAATTTTACAAACAGACAATCATTTTAATGAAAACCAGGACTACTTAGTTATTCTTGCACACATCAATTATTAGTGAGTGGGCTGACCAATGTTAAGAATGCAGAGCATATCACTAACATACCCAGCTCTGGAAGTATGTTGATGTAAAAGTCAACTTTAGTGTTTGCCCCACTGTCATACTCATACGCCAAATTCCATAAGGTAAATCATTTATTTTGTATACTCAAATATCATGTTAGAAAGAATGCTGTCAAACTTCCACCTAAACTTATCCAACCAGCATCATATGAAATAATAAACGAGACTATAATTACAGTAATGAATATTGTTTTAGTTTTTATATCATATTTAAAAAAGAAACAGTGATATATAGTAGTACTACGACTATCCAATGCTTAAAGGGGATAGTTAGCAGAATCCGGAGTGTTGGAAGTATACATTTCAAGTACACAATGTACAGAATAAGGAGAAATTACAAACTGCATTAAAAAATGCAAACCTATGAAATCAAAATGATCAGAAACAGAACCAAAATACTATTCTACAGACTGTTCAAGAATCACACAAGGTCCACAGAGAAGACCCTGTCCTAACAAGACTCAGAGTGGAGTAAGGAAGGAGGCGGCACACTGAACAAGGACAAGAACATATGCCAGGAGGCAGGCTTGGACTCTGACCATAGCAGCCTTGCTGTGTAGCACCAGGTCTACTGGCAATTCAGTCCCTATCACGAGTCATAAGACATATTGCAGAGACAAAAATAAGCAAGTATACCATAATTCTAGAACAACTTTGTTTTCTACCTGCCACACGTTAACCACTGGCCTTACACTGAGCATCTACAATACAGCTACTAAAATCAAAGGGAAATTCATTCACTCACTTCTTCATTCACTCCAGTTTTGCTAATATAAACCAGGAGAGCCTCAAACCTGTAATTCTCCCACACCAGCCTTCCATGTGATGGATTACAGGTTTGCACTTCAACTCTTGGATGGGATTAATGTCTTGCTAGTTCGTTCATTCATTCATTCATTCATTTTCTAGCTTTTTTAAAATGGATTTATTGTTTATTTGCATGAACAACTATACCACTGAAAAATCCAAGCCCATCCACTTCTACATCTTACATACTCGAGCATTTCTAAGACTACATCCCCATTGGAGCAGGAGAACATAGTGCTGACAATCTCAGGAAGAGGCCTTGGGAATATTAGCAGCCTCATTACCACAGCCTTAGCTATCATATGTTATTTTCACTTTATTTCATCGCCATGACAGGGAATTTATCTATTCTTTAATAAACTTAACTGAAAATGGCCACATAACCAGTGGCTATATACTGAATACAGCCATACTTAAAGAGAAGAATCTTATTCTAAAGGCACAGAAAATATTCTCAAAAGATGAGAAAAAAATTTCAGTTAGGAAAAAATGATACAGGAAACATTCACAACAGACAGACAACCAGAAAAGAAAATCCCTCATCAAACCATAATTCAAATAGCAAATAAAGAAAATAAAGAATCTCAGTAGCAAGAACAAAAACATAAAGTCACTTATGGAGGCAGGCCCATCAGAGTAACAGCAGAACAGCAACTGATACTTGCAAAGCCAGGTCTCAGTTCTGAAAGTAACAAATGCCAACCCAGACTACTACATTCAGCAAAACAATCTGTCAGAACAGAAGGAAAAATAAAAATTTTCCCACAATTAAAATAAACTAAGCTGAGCTAGAGAGATGGGGTTAAGAGCACTTCTAGAGGTCCTGAGTTCTAGTTCTAGAGGTTATGAGCACTTCTAGAGGTCCTGAGTTCTAGTTCTAGTACTCAACAGATGGTGGCTCACAACCATCTGTTGAGATCTGGGACCCTCTTCTGGTGTGCAGGCATACACACAGACAGAAAGAAAAAAGGGAAGGAAGAAAGGAAGGAGGGAGGAATAAGGGAGAGGGAGGAAGGCAAGCTAAAGCAATGTATGACCACAAGGTCAGCTTTACAGAAGATATCTAAAGGGAGAGAAAAAGCAAACCCATCTACAAGGCCATAGGAAGAATAAGCAACACTAGAGTAACAGTTAAAACAAGATGAAAAAAGCACCACACACACCAAAATACATGCATTTTCATAACGATTCTGAATATTAATGATCTTAATTCTCCCATCAAAAGCCACAGATTATGACTGAATCAAAAAAAAAAAAATCAGGTGTCATCTATTTGTTGACCCCAAGAAATGAAACTCACCACAAAAAAAAAATCACCTTAAGGTGAAACAATGGTAAAAGGCATTCCAAGCAAGTACAAGCAGGTGTCACTAAAGCTGATAAAAACTGGCTTCAAGCTACGTGGTGGTGGCATATGACTTTAATCCCAGCACATGGGAGGCAGGGGAAGGCAGATATCTGAGTTCGAGGCCAGCCTGGTCTACAAGAGCTAGTTCCAGGAGAGGCTCCAAAGTTACAGAGAAACCATGCCTCGAAAAACAAACAAAAAAGCCAGGTTTCAAACCACAGCTACTGAGAAAAGATTAAAAAAAAAAAAAAACTACTTCACACTGACTGTGAGACAATCCATCAAGTGGACAGTGTGATTCTAAAATCATATGCCCAAACACAATTGCACACCCAACTTCCTACAACTATTGACGTGAAGTCACAGAATAACCCCAGCACAACTGTCACTACTTCAATGCCCCACTTTCCCCAACTGAAAACAGAAAAACAGCACAGATCAAATGAACTCAATAGACACCTATAGAACATTCAGTCCATACAAACACTGTAGGATATAGTTTCTTAGGAGCTGATCACCTCTCTGCTTCAGACAGGATGCGAGTCTTAACAAACACAGGAAAACAAAAAACAACTCATTGCTTTCTATTTGATCACAATGGAGTAAGGTACAAAGTTAACAGCAAAAGAAACTCATGAGCATAGACAACCTCATGAAAATTAAGTAGCACACAAAAATCAAGAAGAAAAGCATTTCTGGGGTCAAATAAAAATTGTGGCATAATGTCCTGCAAGCCTTGCGCCAGAGAGATGGCAAACAACCTCCACTAGCCATGAAACCCCACTAGGCCATATCTGGAGTTAGCCTTATATAAGCCTTAATCCATCATTTGTATTACAGATACCTTTCGTTGCCCTCTGTGAATCTTGTCTTGATACAAAGCCAATGCAAAATTTGGTTTAGAGGGAACCAGGAAAACTGTGTTAGCTCATGAATCAGGTATTTGCACTTGGCATTGTATTTTTGTAAGCTTCATTCAGTATGTTTTGATATATGGAAATCTACTAGTTAAAGTGTAAACACAAGGAAAAATAAAAATTCCAAAGGGCTAGGGAAAGTGCTTCTGTTCACCGAGACTAAGCCCCCTATAGCTGCAGAAGCTAAGTTAATTCTTAAGAACCTGAATCTTCATTTCATGGACCCGCATGAACCCACACCCCCACACCACAATACCCATGGCAAAAAATGAAAACATTAACACATCCAAACTTATGTGATATGACGAAGACCGTCTCAGGAGGTTTAGAGATCTAGGCACCTGCATTAACAAGTGGAGAAATGGCTCAATAATGCTGGAAAAAGAACAAGTCAGCAGGTGGAAAGAAATGGTGATGATCAGAGTATAAATTAGCAAAGTGAAAACAACCAATCAACTAAAGAGCTAGTTCTTTAAAAGATACACAGACATACCCCTAGCCAAACTAACCAAAAGACCCAAATTAATAAAGTTAGAAATGAAAAAGGAATCCATTAAAGTGATACCAATGAAATTCAGAAACCCTTTAAGTCTTACCTTATATTAAAACATATAGTCAATAACTTAGAAAAGTCTCAAAGAAATGGAACAATTATTAGATGACTGACTGTTCTACCAAATAGATGAGATAAACAAGTTTAAACACATCTACGAGGAGCAGTGAGACTGAAGCAGTAATTGAAAATCCCAACGAGGGACTAGGAGAGAACACTCAAGTTGTCCCTTGATCTCCACAAGTGCATATGGTATATGTACACACACACCCAGAAACATATATAAATGAACGAAAAATATCTGTCAAGATTGTTGGCACATACCTTTCAGTAGGCAGAGATAGCCAGATTACACAGTGATACCCATTTTGTGTCAAGATGCTAAAAAAAAAAAAAAAAAAAAGTCTCCCAACCAAAATATGCCCAGGGCCAGATGGATTCATTGGAGAATTTTGCTTCTCTATCTATCCCATAAAATAGAAAAGGAAGGCACGGTACCTAAATCTTTTTATTATATTAGTATCGCCTTGGCACCAAAACTGTAACTCAGACCAACTACCCTGATGATATAAATCAGTAAATGTTACTAACTGGATTAAAGGACAGAAATCCTAAGGCCATCAAAAGAGATACAGAAAGGGCATTTGACAAATTTCAACACCCCTTCATTCTAAAAGTCCTGAAGATAACTGGAACAGAAAGAATCTATCTCAACATAATACAGGCTATATAATACACACCTATAACCAACATTAAATGGGGGAAAACCTCAAATTATTTACAATAAAATCAGGAATAAGACACTCCTATTCAATACAGAGACGGAATTCTTAGCTAGGGCAATATGACAGGAGAACCTGGGGCTCAGTGGTTAAAAGCACTGGCTGCTCTTCTAAAGGATCCACATCCAGTGCCCAGCTCTGTAACTCCAGATCCAGAAGATCTAATGCCCTCTTCTAAGCTCCACAGGCATCACACACACACACACACACACACACACACACACACACACACACACACACACACATATATATATATATATATATATATATATGATGTATAGACAAACCACTCATAAACAGGGGCTGGTGAGATGGCTCAATGGTTAAGAGCACTGGCTGTTCTTCCAGAAGTCCTGAGTTTAATTCCCAGCACCCACATGGTGGCTCACAACCACCTGTAATGGGATCTGGTGCTGTGCAGGTATACCTGCAGACAGAGCACTCATAAATAAATAAATGAATGAAACTCAAAAGAAAAGTAGAAAAAAGGTGTTAAAATAAAAAAGAAAAAAGACAAGAGGACCAAATAAAAGGAATATAAAAGGACAGAAAAGGTCAAAGTATCTCCATTTGCCGAAGATTCTATATCTAAGAGACTCAAAAATCTCCCCTAGAATTCTCAGATCTGATAAACACTTTGCGCAAAGTGTCAGGATACTAAATTAACACATATAAAGCAAGGACAAGCGTACTGAGAAAGAAAGCAACAACCCCCCTCAATTAACACCAAAGATGTCTGAAAAAGTTCCAGGACTACCTTGCAAGCTAATTTAAAAATGTAATTTTAATCAAGAATGAGTTTGAAGGATAGTGCCATGCATAAATGGACAATGTTGCTTCCAGAAAATATAAGTTATGAAATGAAAATCTCAATTCAAGAACTGGGTTATCTCCCTACATCTTAAATTTTTAAGGATTTAACTTAAAAATTAGGAAAAGATTATCTTACTTTATATGAATCCCTCAGATATTGCACATACTCATAAACAGAGACCCAAATTTATCCCTTAAGACACAGCTTAAAGTATGCAAAATTAATTAGCAGAAGTATCTCGATTAATACCAACAAGATAAAGTTTCAGATGGAAAAATCACCACTGTTACATAACCTATAACTTAAAAACATGTTTCATACTAAGTAATTCTGAAAATGCATATTAACCAATAAATTATTTTCTTATCATGGGGTCATTACCAAAAGTTAGCAATTCTGCTTATTTGTACAACAGTACTTAATTTCAAAAAGCACTTTAGAATCTTGACAGAATTTTTAGAAAATTTCTTTTCTTAAAAGAACATTAGTCAGGGGCTGGAGAGATGGCTCAGAAGTTAAGAGCACTGACTGTTCTTCCAAAGGTCCTGAGTTCAATCCCTAGCAACCATATGGTGGTTCACAACCATCTACAATGGGGTCTTCTGGCCTGCAGACATACATGGAAGGAATGCTGTATACATAATTAATAAATAAATAAATAAATACTAAAAAAAAAAATAACATTAATCAGCTGGGCAGTGGCAGCACTCAGGAGGCAGAGGCAGGAGGATCTCTATGAGTTCAAGGCCAGCCAGGACTACAAGAGCTAACCAGGACAGGCTCCAAAATCTCCAGAGAAACCCTGTCTCAAAAACCCATAAATAAATAAATCAGTCATTTCTTTCTGTTGTGGGTGTGCCACGAAAAAAACCTAGAGGAACCTGTGTTGTGTCTCTTCTCCTCCTGCCATGTGAGTCCTGAGGATCAAGCTGTCAGTCAACAAGCTTGGCTGAAGGACCTCTACTCACTAAGATGTCTCACCAGGCTGAAACTACTCTCTAACATGGATTTCTGGGCCATTTCCTAACATAAACTATTTAAACAATTTCCTGTAAGTATGTCGTGTTTTCAACACCCATCACTATCACTGGGGCTTTTAGAAAGATTTTAGAATACTTTGAAAACTAACAAACTCACATAAAAGCAATCATTTGCCCCACTTTGTCCTAAATTCTCACCTTTTTATATCTGATTTGACTTCTATAACAATTTAACACTTACAGAAGGTGGAAATGACTTCACGCAAAATATTTCCCAGTTAGCTTTTTAGCTGACAACTTCCACTTTAAAATAGCAGCGACACAGTGACCTCAGTGAGGAACCTAAACCCCAGAAAAGCCTATATACATTACCCTTTGCCATCTAGATCAAATATAGTAATCATAATTGATTTTGAAGTTTCTCTTTAGACTGGCTGTAGTGGCACACATGCATAATCCCAGGACTTAATAAAGTAAAGTCAGAAGACCCAAGGTCAAATTCTCTGCCAAATTCATCTTTGACCTCAGCTGTATGATATACCATCTCATTAATAATAACAACAAGAGTTTTTTTAAGGGCAAAGAATGCCTACTATAAAGTATTAAAGTAATAAAAATAACATTCACATTTTGGGGGATCTACCACAAAAGGCAAAGGAGGGGGGAATGAAAAGATATGCCAGAAGTACTGGACACTGGATATTCTATTTCTAACTTGACATTTTTATTTGTGAAAAATAAAAGCAAGTTCCATTACACCTCAGTATTTAAAGATAAGTATGGTCAAATCTCTAGCTGTTTGCAACTATAACAAAGGGCTGGGGGGTGTGGCTCAGTTGGCACACTGCTTGCCTAGAATAAAGTCCTGGGTTCAATCCCTGCCACAAATAGAACTGGGCATGGTGACATAGACCTATAATCCCAGCACCCCAGAAGTGCAGGCAAGGTCATCAGAAGTTCTTAGTCATCCTTGGATAAATTTAAGGCCAGTCAGAGCTATCTGAAACTCGGCCTCAAAACAAAACCAGAAACAGAAAATTGATAAGCCTCCCTTCCCACCAAAATCACTCTCTGTCAGGCAAAGGCTCTTGAGTCTCATTTTTCTTACTTTCTTTCAACCAAGAAAAAAAAAAGATTAAATTTAAAAATAAATAAAAGGAGACATTTAGTGTTTGTGCATCTTCTATTCAGACACTATTAATCATTTCTTTTAAAATTAAATTACCTACCTCACGGGGGTGGTTGTGAGGATTAATTCATTAGTGTTTCTAAAGCACTTTGAGATCCTCAGGTCAAAGGCGCTATAGAAGTGCAAAGTAGTAGTATTATTACTAGAGTCTTTGCTTATTTAAGGAATTTCACAATCCTTTAAAACCTTACCCTGAGTTTTGATTTAGACATTTATTTGTAAAATCCTGTAATTTATCAACATTAAATTCTTTGAGTATGTTATAGACAGACAGGGACAGATGTTTCAAAGCCAATTTTCTTAAATGTTACACCTTGACCTAAAATGGTTGGAGCAAGCTTGAAAATACCCAGTATGACAAACTATGAGGAACCCTGTCAGGAAGATTTATAAGTGTGCATAAGTTGTGAGAAAAACAAAACTGAAATGTACTTAACTACACAGTCTGTTTTAAATTTTCATTCATAAAAGAGAAAAGGAAACAGTATCCAACTTTTAAAAGCTAGCACTGTGATGATACATTAATTACATTCACATATGTGGAAGTGCAATGCAGACATTTAAGACCCAGTAACAGTTTTTCTATGAACTGAGTAAAATAATTTGGCTCAATTTCTTCCAGTCAACCTCACTCTCAATTACACAGAACAGCTAATCCTTGAGAGAAGGTCAATTTATCACTGAGGGTAAAGCCTTCAAATCTAGTTTAATCTTGGAATAATGAACCACTTCCTACCTTTCTGTTTTCTAACCAAAGGCTTTTTACAATTAAAGTGGGTTTTCAAATAAAAGCAACAAAGGCATACACACACACACAAAAAAAGCTAAGAGACACCAAGAGCTATGTGCACACAGAATATTTACTCAGGGTTTTAAAGTGTCACTACCCTGAAGGATTTATTTCTACAACATAAACTCCAGTCTCAAGATCCAACTGAAAAGGGGACAGTGAACTTTCACCACTTACCTCCTGCTCTTGTTGAAAGATGACAACTCTCCCACCTTTATCTCCTGTCGCTAGCAATTCTCCAGAATGATTAAACTCTACTGTAGAAATTATATCTGCTGTATAATTGAAACAAAACAAAAAGACATCAGTTTTTGTCCCCCAACTCGCTGAGGGTGTTCCTAACAACACTCTAGATCTATGCATCAGCCTGGTATCACCAAAAATGAGATCCGAGGTTCTTTTGTAACCACTTTCATTTGGGGGGGATCCCCAAAATAAACCAACACAAAACCATTCCACCAATCAAGAACACATTAATAAATGCCAGATGTGTAGCCATTTCTCTTAATTTGTGAATACAAAGAAATCAACCACATATTTGTGGGACTGTGTTTTGTTGGTCGGGTTTATTATCACCATGTGTTTGGTGACTTGTAAAGGAATGAACATGCCAAATTGTGCGCATGGAAGTCAGAGGATAACTTTGTGGAACAGGTTCTCCCCTTCCATCTTCACACAGGTTCCAGGGACTGGATTTAGGTTTCCAGGCTTGCACTACAAGCGCTCTACCCACGGAGCCATCTTGAAAGTCCAGTTGGAGAGGGTTTTTTTGGTGGTGGTGTTTTTTTCTTTTTTTGGTTAACACCATTTGAACAATGATTATTTTGTGACAAAATGTTGTTTGTTGGTTTTTGTCAAGACTAGACAAGCAGCTCAAGCTGGCCTCAAACTTGCTATCCTACTCCCTGAGCCTCTTGAATGCTGGAGTTACAGATATGTGCCATCACACATGGCTTATTTAAATGTTTTTGATGAGCATGAGAACTTTTTTTTGTTTGAGACAGGGTTTCTTAGTATAGCCTTGACTGTTCTGGAACTTGCTCTGTAGACCAGACTGGCCTTGAACCCACAGAGATCAACCTGGCTCTGCCTCCCAAAAGAGTGCTGGAATTAAAGGTGAGCGTCACCATCTTTTTCTTTTTATTTATTATATATACAGTGTTCTGCCTCCAGGCATGCCTGCAGGCCAGAAGAGGGCACCAGATCTCATTACAGAGAGTTGTAAACCACGATGTGGTTGCTGGGAATTGAATTGATCTCTAGAAGAGCAGCCAATGCTCTTAACCATTGAGCCATCTCTCCAGCACCCCATTTTTGCTGTTATGTTGGAGGGGTTACTATGGATCAAACTTTCAAGACTCAAGTATGCTAGGCAAGTGCCTATCTCTGCTGCTAGGCTTGTTTATACAAATCCAAAGCCTCCAAGATTAAGGCAGAAAGAGGTCAATGTGGCCTACATGTCTCAAAAACAAGAACCAACAAAAACCTAAGATATATATGGGGGAGGGAACATTTTCAATGCAAAATTAATTTCAGGTGGAATTCTAAAAGACATAAATGCAAATAGTATTCTCAAATATCAGCAATACACTCTTGGATACAAAGAAAATAAACATGTTTATTAAAATACACAACATTATGAAAAAGAATTAGATCATGAAAGCTACCAACATGAGGAATATCTTTAAGATTTTTAAACTATTCCATGTTTTATAAAAACAAAAACAACAACAGCATTGTCAGAATCATTACATTAAATGTGACATATGGTCCAGCACAGAACATTGAGTTATGTTCTCATAAATAAGAAATGGCAAAGACCATAATACTCTTTTTAAAGGGAAGGAATCTAAGGACAATAAAAATGTCACTTTACAACAAAGACTGTCTTGTTTTACTAATCTTAGAACATTCTAATATGGTTAAAGGTGAGTCCCCAAAACATTCATTAACTTAACACACAGAAAATTTTAGACAGTGATTTTCAAATTATGCAGCCAAAGAAGTCTTTAAAAGACATCACTGGGTGGGAGGAGGTGAAAGGAATCGAAGGAGGGAAGAAGTGGGAACTGAGATTTGATATCAAAAAAAAGGGAAGGAAGGAAAGAAAAAAGGCACCATCAGTTTGTACACCAACTCAAACTGAGGAGTTTATAATTCTATGAACAACCAACTCCTTTCTAAATTCATCATCCAGGTTTGCCCTTTGCAAATGGAACAGTCACATTTTTGAGGGTGGTGCAGATGGTGAGACTGACAGCCGCAGTAGTTGCTGTATTAGTGGCCTGTTTTAACCTTGCCTGTTATTGCTTTGTCATCTACTTCTCTGAAGGTCTTATGTGGCATAATACACAAAATACAATGATCAGATAGCCAAGAATTCAAAATTTTAATGCTTGGTTTAAAACCCAAGGGGAAACATCCACTTGTAGCATATGTAAACTATAATGATTAGTGACAACTGCTGCACAGTAATGGACCAGATTATCAGCCTTATCATTTTTTTAGTATTTCAGTTCTGAGTTGTGAGGCAATACAGGTTTTATAATTTTAAATGAGGATGACTTTCCAAGGAAGTAATTTGAAAGAAACCAACAAGTACAGACATGTAAGATTTCTGAAATGGAAGAAAGCTGAACATATTTTAAATACCCAATACCTAAGACATGAAAAAGGCACTTCTATAGTCACAGGTTGGAAAGTATGGCCTACCAATGTCTTTATAAGCATATAAAAAAACTGGAGTCCAGCAGCAAATTAAAACCAAAAGCTATTTACTAGTTAGCCATTTTCAGAGAATGTCTGACAACTCTAGTTCTTGTATAAAAATAACTGGATACGTATTAACTCAATAAAATAAGCTAAATAAAATAAAATAAAGCTTGTTGATACAAAATGATATTATTAAACACATTAATAGACAGAGATGTGGAACTACCATGTGCCAAGTGAGCATGAAATATGTCCATTTCCTATTCATAGCACCACTGTATTTTTTATTTTCCATGTACAGATGAACAATGGGAAACTAGAGATAATTAAGTTAGGGAGTGGTGTCAAAGCCAGGATTCAAATTTAGCAGCCATATGGTTACAGTAGCAGCATAGGATTCTGTAAATCATGGAACGAAAGTAAAAGAATACTGGGTATTTATTCATTTGTTGCCTCCCCTCACACTAAAGTGCCTGTATTCAAAGCACCTAGAACCAAACAAATCAACGTTGTACCTTCGTAATGACTAAGTAATAACTAAGCACTTGCTACAGAGTCAAGGTACTAAGGGAACGAGTACTTAAACATCCTAAATTCTACCTCTGCAAGAAAGTAGAACACAAGAATGTATCCACAAGGAAGAAAACCAAGAGAGGCAGGTAGGTGTGCACACACACACAAACACACCAACCAAGGAGTTAGACAGACAGCTCAGTGGGTCAAGTGCCAGTATAAATGAGTTCAAAGTTCAGTGAGAAGTCCCATCTCAAAAAAGATAGAGTGACAAGACTAACAGCATTGACCTCTGGCTTACACATGCACATGCCACATGTATGCACACACACCACATACATGAATACACACAAATAAATATAGCATACACAAAATAGGAGCCACACATGGTAGAACAAGTCTATGATTCCAGCCTTCAGAAAGTAAAGGCAGGAGGACTGTCCTGTTTGAGGTCAGCTTGGTCTACCACAGGGAGCTCTAGGCTAGCAAGTTAAACGGCTATCCTGCTAAAAATACATAAATGAAGCCAAAGGAGAAATATAAAAGGCAAAATGAATCCTATCACATGAAGACCAACAGGGGCAGAGCACATTCATAACACACAGGAGCCTGTGACCCCCAAAAGCAACAGGTAAAAAGTACAAATGGCCAGGCAATAGTGGCACACACCTTTAATCCCAGCACTCAGGAGGCGGAAGCAGGTGGATCTCTTCTGAGTTCGAGTACAGCCTGGTCAACAGAGTTCCAGAACAGACAGGGATGCATAAGAGAAACCCTGTCTTGAAAACCTAAATATTAAAAAGTACAAATAAAAGGAAGAAAACTCAACTTGGATAAATTGCTGAAGTGTCTAACCATCTGGGTTGTAGGGTCCCACAAACTGCACTTCAAAGTAGAAAAGAAGGCCAAGCTCATGTTGAGCTATGTTCCCAGCTATTTTTGCTTCTCATAAACTTCAGGGAAGATAATTTTTAATCCTACTTCTGAGAACTATTATTATTTTAGTATCTCAGCAAAGGACACTGTGTGATTATGTACGCTCAATACCAAAAGGCAGATATATACCCTAACCCTGCCTATAATACCAGTTGTTCTAAAAAGTTACAAAGCAGGTTTGATGCTTTTTGGACAAAATAGACAATCAGGAAACTGGAAACAAATGACCAGAGCTTAGACAAGGAGTTAGGTAATAGATATGAAAGCCATTACTATACCATTTCCATGGAAACACCAGAATACTGCTACATACTACTCAAATGACCAAAATGAGAAAGAAATCAAAAAGTTCTCTGCTGACAAAGCAATCAGCACTTATAGATACTGCACAGATGCACAACACTGCAAACCCACAGGGGGTACAGCATTTTTGGCACAGTGAATGTGAACCTTCAGTGTTAACCTGACCAAATTTGGAAACATTACTTCCCAATATCTGTGTTTTCAGATTAGTTTAACTAAAGAGGTAAAACCCACAGGTGACAACCATCTCAGGGGCTCTGGTCCCAAGCTAAATAAAACCAAGAGAGAGGAAATGTGGACGTTGATTCCTGCCTGTGGACACAGGATTAACTGTCACCATTGCCTTCCCCTGATGGAGGAAGGTCATTGGTTAAAAAAAATAAAGAAACTGCTTGGCTGGCCCTCACAGGTTAAAACATAGGAGGGAGGAGTAAACAGAATAAAATGCTGGGAGGAAGAGAAGTGAGCTCAGAAACCATGCAGCTCCTCTCAGAGGCAGACACGATGGAGCAAGCCGCTAGGTCAGACATGTTGAATCCTTCCCAGTAAGACCGGTGCTACACAAAATATTAGAGATGGGTTGATCGGGATATGAGAATTAGCCAGTAAGGGCTAAAGCTAATGAACCAGGCAGTGTTTAAATGAATACTATTTGTGTGTTGTTATTTCGGGGCATAAGCTAGCCAGGCGGCCAGGGTGCTGGGGATGCAGCCCCGTTGCTCCTATTACAACATTCCCCAGCAGGAGACTATACACCATAAGCCAAAGCAAGCAAGTCAGTAACCAATAGGAATGACAAGACACTGAGGATATGGTCACTCTTCTGCTCTACCAATAGGCAATGTTTCAGTGTTCAGGACTGAATCTTTCTTTCACAGAGCATGTGCTTTGATAAACAAAGAGGTAATTTAATCCATCTAGAAGAAACAAGAATACAATGACTGGAGAAAAACATCATTTCATTAGGAAACTTCTAATACAGAAAATTAAAGTCTTAAAAGACCACACATCTGCAAAACTGCCCAATTTTTCCTGGGACCACAGCCTTCAGCTAGAGAGGCTGGAGTTTAACTACACTGATCTAGGGTCTCACATGACCTTGGTTAGCCTCTTCTAAGAGTGTGACAATAATGACCCAACCCCAAGGTCCTCTTTTCACACGGTCATACTTGGGCACCATGTAGCCAGAGCATGCACCCCTGGAAGACAAACTATATTCAAACTACCACAGGCTTTCCCCCATGTTGCTACTGAGCAGCCTGTTGTTGTTGCTCAACTGTAAGTAATATAAAGACTTCTAATAGCAGTGATTCACTCTTCAAACATTTAACAATAACTAACCACATAAAGCCTCTTCGGAAACTGCTTCTAATTTTGAATGTACAGAAGGTCACAGATGCTATGTGGAGAGATCCTGGAGACACCTTACCAAGCTCCCACCACTGCACTGCTAGAGTGGATTTGTCACCGTTAAGGAAGCAGCTTTGCACATTTCAAATGAACTTGATAGTGCTGTTATTCAGAATTTCCCTCTTGTGCCTTTTCAGTTCTATACATCCTTTGGGTTACCCTATTAAAGTGTCATGTCTCCCTAGCTTCCTTGACCTACGAGTTTCTCAAACTACCTTGTCTTTGATGAACTTGACAATTTCTTGGCAGTATACAACAGGTACCCCTCAATCTAAAATTGAAATGTATTTTTTTTTCATGGTAAGGCTACAATTGTGGGTTTCTGGCATGAAGATCAGAGATGTTAGTATACCATTCATGCCACAGTGTTACTATGGTACATCCTCTTTGTGGTCAGAAAATGTCCCTAGCAAGTATTTGAAAATATAGTCCCCAATTGGTAGCACTGTTTAGTAAGGGGGTATATTTTGTTGGACAAAGTATGCCACTGTGGGTGGGATTTGACAGCTCACAGTCTCATATCACTTCATTCTCTCTACTGGAGGTAGTATTGGAAGCTGAGGACATGCATTTGATACCATGCCTCCCACACCATTACAACTCTCCCTTTGGAAATGAGATCAAAAATAAACTTTTCTTCTTCTAAGTTACATTGTATGGTGTTTGTCACAACAACAGAAAAAGGAACCAACCAATCCTATTAGCATGAATTACTGATGATAGTTCATGTGAACTATCATCAAGTGAACATGATAGACACCTGTAATTCCAGCACTGGGAGATAGAGACTGGAAGGTTCTGGGGACTCACTGGGAAACTCTACATCAAAAACTAAGGTGGGGAGCAACAGATGAGGATACTTGACCTCAATCACTGGCCTTCCTAAGCATAAGCATGCACATACAAACACAAGCATGTATACATGGCATACACACACAGTTTTGTAAGAGACTGTTCTTTCCTGCTGCCCAGACTCAAAATAACCACACAGAAGCTGTATTAATTAAATCACTGTTTGGCCTATTAGCTCTAACTTATTTATTTATTTATTTATTATTTATTTATTATGTATACGATATTCTCTCTGTGTGTATGCTTGCAGGCCAGAAGAGGGCACCAGACCCCATTACAGATGGTTGTGAGCCACCATGTGGTTGCTGGGAATTGAACTCAGGACCTTTGGAAGAGCAGGCAATGCTCTTAACCNAAACCAGAGCCATCTGGAATAAGGGCTGGTCTTTTGAGTGTCCCCTCCCAAAGCAGCTCGCTGGGCCTCTTGAATGCCTGAAGGCCAGAAGAGGACACCAGACCCCATTACAGATGGTTGTGAGCCACCATGTGGTTGCTGGGAATTGAACTCAGGACCTTTGGAAGAGCAGGCAATGCTCTTAACCTCTGAGCCATCTCTCCAGCCCTAGCTCTAACTTCTTATTGACTAGCTCTTACATCTTAATTTCACCCATTTCTATTAATCTGTGTATCACCACATGGCTGTGGCTTACCGGTGTCTGTCCCCGAGGGGCTACATGGCTTCTCCCTGACTCCACCTTCTTTCTCCCAGCATTCAGTTAAGTTTTCCCTGCCTACCTCTGTTCTGCCCTGCTATAGGCTCAAAGCAGTTTCTTTACTCAATGACCAATAAAAGCAACACATATATAGAATTTCCCACACCAACAGAAAATTTTTTATTCAACCATCAGTACAAAATTATCTTCATTTTATAGCTGCATTTTTAAAGAACTGAATCCATAAAAGTTCAGCAAAGAGGAATAGAAAAAGAATAAAAAGGTAGACTACAATAAAAACTATAAAGCTATGCACCTCGGAACATCTGACCATTGCTAACACTTCTGTACTGGAACAACAGCTCAGTAGTCAGCTAAGCTCTAAAGCTTAGGCAGATAAGTGTCAGATCATTCACATGTTAGACATAAGCCTATACCTTGCTCATCGTCTTGTTAATCTTCCAATGCTTGTTCTTTCCAGATGTTGGAAAGATGGAGTGAAAACATCGGGTGGACAAATGATCTGTTTCTCTGTTCATTTTTACTAGGTCCACTTAAAACACAAATCTGATTCTTGATCTGCTGTTACATACTCATATTCACCAGCTTTTCATTGGCCCCACATAACTATTTAGACACGATTAACCCAAAATTTTTCAGAACAACTCCTTTCTCCCTAATGTAAGCAAACACTCAGAATGGGGTGAAGTTAAGTTAGCATTTGTGACGCTTTTTGTCCTGTTTGCTTCCTAACACCAGAAGGGGAGGATAATATAATTATAAAACAGTAGCCTCTTACCTAAAGGGAAGGCTAATCAGGTTCTTTCCCTAAAGAACTTTAAGAGGCTCTATTTTGACTGTTGTCCTCTAGAGGGAGCTCAAAGTCCTCAATAATTTTTCCAAGGTAGGCAATGTCTCCTATGCCTTGGAGAGCAAATTAAATACTGTCCTTTGGAAAACTCTTCCCTTCAAAAATAAAAAGGCTCGACCTACTCAGAGATTCCCCCCGAGAAACAGGCCACAGCATTTCTTTCTTCCTCTTTCTTTTCCCTGCTTGGCACTAAAACATTCCTCTTATACTTGAGAGGCTGAGGGAAGACTGTGGTAGTAATCAAATAGGAGATAACTGCCTCCCCCACAGATGACCCCCTGTTGTATCCAGGGAAGCATAAGCCACTGTGTTCCCACTGTCTTCATGTCAAGGCATGGACAGGATGAGATGGTTGGCATACTTTTCCAAGACAAACTTGCTCCTGTCTTCCTAGGAAACCACTCAAGGGCTGAGATATCCTCATCTGTAACATCTTCTCAGGTGCACTCATAGGGAGCATATGCCTTTGGGACATAGGAAATACCACCAAAGTAAGACTAATTCCTACTTTGCCATTATCTGAATGACCTAGAGGCCCTGGTAGCTTAACCTCTTAGAGACTCTTTAACCTCAGCACTCACAAGATAAGACAGGCAGGCAGACAAGAGTTCCAATCCAGCTTGCTCTACATAGAGAATTCCAGCCCAGTCAAGGTTACACAGTGAGACCTTTTATAAAATAGTAAAATAAAGCAAAATATAACTGTTCCTAGGGTGTTAAGGTCTACTTTAGCTCACTAAAATAAAGTCTGAGAGAGCCTAATCACCCCAAATTCTCTGTGATTTCCAACTAGATTATACAGAACAAAGTGTCCAGAGCTTTCCTCAACTCAACTTAGTGAAAAGGACTGTTTTATTATAAGTGAAACAAAAACCACTGGCTGTCTATGCTCAGAGAAAACCTACATTGTAATGTTCCCATGAGAATTAGGGTCCAGACTGTCTCTTCCAGAGATGTAAACTGGAACCAGTCTCCCTTTATAACTTGTTCCTGCATAATCTGGTATCATGTTTGGATAAACAGAATGCAACTACATATCCTCCTGCAACAGAGAGACATAAACAATACGTTAGTCTCTGGGTATGATTTTTAACAGGCACACTTCAGTGTGAAATTGTTGTGTAAGTACAAGGAGAGCTATAAGCTGACCATTCTTAACCTAAAATTAGATACTATCTTCACTAGATGCCTAGTAACTTTTAACTGGTCCATAATTAGGTCCACACATTAAATTAGCCCAGTTGTCTAAAGCAAAACTGTAAGTGATGGTTTGTTCATACCTTAATCTCAGCACCAAAAATGAGTGCTCTAAGTTGGCATCCAGCCTGGTCTACAAAACAAATCCCAGGTCAGCAAGGGCTACTAAGTGAGACCCAATCCCAAATCACCAGTAATATCGATGATGGTTGTGCAAACAGTTCTGGTATCTATGCAAACAAACCACACTCCACATTTATGGCTATCTTAGCCACCAGTCAAGAACTTTTCCACTTTCACTTTTGAGATAGGATCTCGGTGTGCAGTCCTGGTTGGTCTGGAACTCACTAAACAGACCAGACTGGTATTGAGCACAAGGAATCTGCTTGCCTCTGCCAGGATTGAAGCCATGTGCCACCACAACATTTGGCAGGTTTTACATTTTTAAATGCTTTAAAACTCAAATAACATTTCATGACACTAAAACATATCTATACAAGTTTAAAATTTGAAATTAAAAACAGGAAGCTCTTTTAAGGCTGGAGAGATGGCTCTGAGGACCCATAACCATGTATAACTCGTCGATTCCAAAGGATGCAACACTCAATTTTGACTTCCACTACACTCAAGCACACACATAAAATAGTTTTTTTTTTTTTTGGGGGGGGGGGTCGAGACAGGATTTCTCTGTTGCTTTGGAGCCTCTCCTGGAACCAGGTTGGCCTCGAACTCACAAAGATACAACTGCCTCTGCCTCCTGAGTGCTGGGATTAAAGGCATGCGCCACCAGCACCCAGCCCAAAATATTTTTTCAATGGGCAATGGTGGTACATGCCTTTAATCCTAGCAGATCAGAGGAAGAGGCAAGCAGATCTCCAAGTTTGCAGCCAAACTGATATACAGAGTGACTTCCAGAACAATGAAGGCTACACAGAAAACTGGGGAGGGTGGGGGTTGACATTATTTTCAAAGTCTTTTTTTATTCAGAATCGATTTTTACTGATGTCTATATAGAAGCTTTACAAACTACAGATCATCATATCCATGCCATATGAATCAGAACATAATACCCAGTTGTCTTGATGGTTATTTGTAATTCAAATTTTATTTCTCGTAGGTTACAGACAAGATATTTAGATGAAAACACTAAAGAGATTTTTAGACATGTTATAAAAATTTTACAGGTCTTATTCTAATGCCCAAAGACAGCTCATTGAATTTTAACTAAAAAACAACCCAGTCAGCTGTGAGCCCGGGATTACTCAAGCTGCAACAAAAAAGGTTGGGAATAAGGAGGAAGGTGAGCAGATAGGAAAATTGGAGACCAAAGCAGAGATGCTTCAGAAATCCTGGTAAGCAACCCTGGAGTTGGAACCAGGGCAGTGCAGTGCAGTACTGGTGCTGCTGTAAGCCACATGCAATGTACTAGCATTTAGTTCTCACCACAAACACGTAAACTTGTTTACATTAACACACAGGCTCAACAGATGAGAAAACTAAAGCCAAGAGGGCAGAACAAATCTTCAATCAAACATAAAAATAAAGATAAATGTCAAGAAAAATGTCCAGGTCTTCCTGCAGGTTCGGTGGACCTCATCACTAATAGGCAGGTATGTTAATCTCCACTTAACAGCATCTAAAGGGAAAACTTGAAAGGGAATAAAAATCCATTGGATAACTAATCCAAAAGATTACACCACTCATTTCCTCAAAACCCCTTAACTAAAAGGAACACCACACATACTTTTATAGGAAGAACAATTTAAGAATAACAAAGTGGTAGTCTACAATCCCAACACTTAGAGAGGTGGAGGCAGGGGATCAGATCAACATCAACTTTAAAAGAGTGTAAGGGATGTTCTAGGCTAGCCCGAGACATTCAAGAGCCAAATGTTAAGGGGAAAATAGCAAATCACATTCATTCTGTGAATTCTTTCTGCTTATATCTTTTCTAAAATCCCCCTTCTTCCCAATTTTGGTAGACAAAACATCAGGTAGTCATTTCCTGCCCTGTTCTGCAGCCATATTTAAAATTCAATTCCTCATCTCCGTTACACTTCTTTCAAGGAATGATAAACTGTAAATGTGCTCTTACTAAACAAGTGATGAGAAGGGTCAGAGCTGGCTGTCAGTAAAGGCAGCACTGCCAGAAACAGAAGGATGGAACAAAGTCAGTACGAAGACAGTAAAAACATACCCAGCAGGAGAAAAACAAAAAACCAAAACAACTGTAATCCATTGTACATCTTTGATTGGACATTCAAGCAGAATGTCATGTAAGCAGTTAGACTGATTTGGCAGCAAGAGTTTTCAGAAGACATTTAAAGTCATGTAACATTTCAAGGTGATGTCCTTGTGGGTAAGCACAAAGAAAATCAGGGTTGTGGGCTGAAAGCCTTGAGGATCTCCTATCCTTGGCAGCTAAACAGAAACCATGTAAAAAACAAGATGAAGGGCTGCTGATGAAGTGGGATGTTTTTCCAGGAGCCAGACAGCGTTTGAAAATGCAGTAGTGATGGATTGCATTTAAAAGAACGTAAAAAGATACGAGGAGTGAGGAGTGTAAATAACTGTAGGCTTAGTGGTATCTTCAAAATAAAAACTGTTGTTTCCTGCAGCTTTATTTTTTTTTTTTTTTTTAATTTTTGGTTATCAGGTGAGAGGATGCTCCAGAGGTAAAACTATGCAGGTGTCAGCACAGACACTCACTCCCATGGCTACTATCAGACATCAGTTTTCCTGGAAGCTGGCCTGAGATACCAGTTTTTTGCCACATCGATTACAGAAAAGTTCACAATAGTGGTAGCTGGTTTCCCTCAAAGAAAATGAAAGAGAGCAGCCCAAACCCTTTTGGTAGTCTCATCTCCAAGTGTCTATCGTCACTTCTGCCATGTCTGTAAGAGCCAGTTGCTAGGTCTGTCATATTCAAGGGGAGGAGCTTACACAAGGACAACACCAGAGAACAGTATTCATTGGAGCCATTTTGGGGGCTGCCCAGTACAGTTCCTTTGTCAGTACAGAAAAATTGATAAAAAACTGCCTGGCCAGGTCGTAATGCTGAGCCAAAGAGAGAAGCCTAGAACAGTTTCAGCTGAGCTTCAAGGTTAAGATTCTCTCCTAGCTGTCTCTGCAGCCCTCACCCCCACCCCCAGGCAGTGTATGTGCAAGTGTGCAGGAGGGGCAGACTTGCATATGTATTGCTGCTGTTTGTAGTACTGAAGAGCTAACACAGGACTGTGCAGCAGGCATGCTATCCTTTAGTTATAGACTCAGATCTCAAGCTATTTAGTTTTTACTCCCTGCTTCAAAATATGAAATAGCCCATTAACCTAACTACCTGCCACCAGTCATTTCTACTCAAGCTACTCAACACAGGTTCCTTCTCTTACTCTCCAGGGGGCTCTCAATCCTATAAACAAACACTAAGGCAGTCAGCAATGTCATCTCTAGCAACTGCTGGGTTTGTACCTGCTTGTTTCCTGCCAAGTGCTTCTCACAGCTTTAGTTAGGGCACTCTTCCAGAGTTTCCAAGGATACTGAACTCCCCCCATTATGCTTGCTGGACATTTCAGAGTGCTTGTCTGTTTGTTTTAACACATGAGTTTAGATCACCATTCACCATGGCAAGTCAACACAGCTATTTGCTCAAATAAGGTACTTTGCACATTCTTTCAAAGCCTCTTTTGATAAAAAGTGACAGAAATGTGTATTGGCTTCCTACCTGGATCATCTAATCCTACTGTCAACAAAACACCAATAATTCCCAGGAAAGTTACTTCTATGATACAACTGCTACTGAATTCTAAAAAAACCTTCAGCGTCAAGCTCAATTTAAAACATTAGTTTAGGCCAGATGTGGCAGCACACAGGTATAACCCTTAGTACCCAACAGTCTAAGGCAGAATTACAAAACACAGGCAGCCTAGGTAGCTACATAGTTACTTCTATCTAGTCTACAAAACTACCAGAAAAAAAAACCTACAAAACAATTTAAACTTGGTTTGTTTTTTATTTTAGGGTTTTTTGTATATTTTTTTTCTGAGACAGTTTTACATTGTAGCCCTGGCTGGACCATACTCACTATCTCCCCATATAACCTTGAACTTTGCAGCACAGTTCCAGGTTATATGAGCTAGTTCCAGGACAGGCTCCAAAGCTACAGAGAAACCCTGTCTTGAAAAAAAAAAAAATTAAAATTTTTTATTGTGAGTCAGGCCTACACTGTGAAACTTTGTCTCGGGAAAAATAATGATGATGGTGATGATAATAGTGTGTATGAGTATGTTGCCTGCATGTACGTACATCCGTGCTTCTCATGTATGCAGTTCCTTCCCTCGGAAGCCAGAAAAGGGCATCAAATCCCTGGGACTGGAGTTTCAGATTGTTGTATGCTACACTGCTGATACTGGGCAGGGATCCAATGCTCCTAACCACTGAGCCATCACTCTAGCCCTCATAAACTGAATTGTAAAATTGCAAACTACAAAACTCAGTAAGCTCAATCACACAATATACCCTCAGTCATAAAGACAAAAGTGCTCAGCAAGGTGCATAAATCACCTATTGCTGTACACAAGTCCTAGCAATGATATGCTCAGTGATGAGCATACCTAGTACTATACAGTAGACAAATACTTACCAGAGACAAATCTTTACCAACAGTATTTTAGTTTACAAAACATTCAGGGTAAATGAAAAGCTTCCCTACAGTATACATAATTCCTCTATCTCAGGCTTCAATATCCTAAAGATAATTTAGATACATATTCCACCTTCTGAGAAGAGAGATTAAGAAGTGAAGGTGAGGCAAGGTATGGTGGTGCACACCTTTGATCCTAGCGTACTAGAGGCAGAGGCAGGTGGATCCCTGTGAGTTCAAGGCCAGCCTGGTCTAAGTGGTGAGTTCTAGGAAAGCCAGAGCCACTGAGATCCTGCTTCAAATAAAAGGAAGGTCCTGCGGTGGTGTGGGGGTGTTCCACTGAAAGTCAGAGTCAATCAAGTGACAGGTACAAATGTACCACCTACTGGGTAACAAGTTTTAGATTCTTTGTCTTCTGAAGGTGAATATTTAGGAAACAGAATTAAGGATGTTAATACAGAGACACTAAGCTCGAACAGAGCTATCTAACAACCTAACTCCACAAGCAGCTACCCTGTACTGCACAGTACAGTGCCAAAGAGATCAGTTCATCACTCGAGCCCTGGGTTCTTAAAGGAATTTTCAAATATCCTAACACAACACTTAAGCAGCAACAGTGCTGCTCCATGAAGTTACAGAATACAAAATTAATACACACACAAAAAAGGCATGTTCCTACAGAGTAACAATGAACAACCAGAAAAGGACATTAGAACAACTCCATTCACAACAGCACAAAAAGAAAATAAGAACTTAGGAAGTAGACAATTTCAACACCGACAGCTATAAAGCGCATAAAGGGAAGACAGTCAGACATAGGAGCACATGTCTTTAATCCCAGCACTCAGAAAGCAGAAGCAGGGGGATATCTACAGCCTGGTCCACACAGTAAGTTCCAGGAAAGTTACACAGTAAAAAAAACTATCTCAAAAACAAACAAAACCAAACAAACCTCATATATATTTTTACCTCACATAAAAAAAAAAAAAAAAACAAAGTAAATGCAGGCTACTTCACTAGTTTCACATTACCAAATATCCAGATTCTGTTTACATTCTAACAAAGACAGCACAGGGCTGATAGGCATTTCTAGAAGAGAAAGTTATAAACACAGACTAGGAAGGGAAAGTAGGACTATGTGAATCTAGATCTAACTAAATCAGCATAAACTTCTATTTTCAATTTTGTATTAAAGAGCACTTCAACTACTTGAAAAAGCAAGAAGAGGAGCAGAGAACAAGGAATCCCTATGTAGTTGTGCCGGTTGAGTTTTGTCAGCTTGACACAAATCTCTACATCTACAAAGTCCACTCAACAACCACACACAACAAAAATCTCTGTGGTGAGGTCCCATTCACAGCCGAGGACATGACTGGCTAGCTTCCAGTTTAGTGTGGTACACAGCCAGGCTTGGCTTGTTACCTTTCCCTGGCTTCTTGAAGACACTGCTTTTGACTGCATACTGCTGAAATGCATTTGAGGAGCTGGGGATCTTGGTGCTATTCTGCTGCCGGTTTCTTCCTTCCTGAGGGGTATGCCTTAGTTATTCTGTGTAATTTATTGAGATGGTGGTCCACGTTGGACCGTCTCAACTTTTAAGGTGAATCAATCGTCTGTTTTCTCCTTTCCCTCACACTTCTTTCTGGAGCCCCTCTGACATGGCTGTTATATCTGGTCCCCCTCCCACTTCCCCTTTTCCTGTTCCACATTTTGGAAGAATTCTTAAAACTTAGAACTATTAATTCATTTGGTGTTTGCTTCCTGCTTCTGCAAATAGAGTGGATTAATAATATAAATAATACAATTAATGTATTTATTATTCATACTATGTTTAATATATAATTACTTATATTCACACTATTCAAACAAAAATATTTTTATTATGTGAAACAATCAGGAATTTGACTTTCAATTTAAATATGTCCATGAGAGTCCTTTAGTAGTAGTCCCCATGAAGAATTTGTGGGTGAATAATCCAATGTCTGAGTGTGAATGAAGTATGACAGTCTATAAATGAAAGACTTTAAAGTGTTAAAAGTTCCTATCTTTGCAATGGCACAGGAGACCACTTCCTACATATAACTCCAGTAGCAGACACTAAGAGCAACAGTTAATAAATGGGACCTCCTGAAACTGAAAAGCAAAGGACACGGTCAACAAGACAAAAGGGCAGGAAGCCTATATAGAATGGAAAAAGAGCTTTACCAATCCCATGTCTGACAGAGGACTGATCTCCAAAATATACAAAGAACTCAAGAAACTAGACATCAAAAGAACAAATAATCCAATTTAAAAAAAATGGGGTACAGACCTAAACAGAGAATTCTTAAAAGAGAAATCTCAAAATGGCCCAAAGACTCTTAAGGAAATGCTCCAACATTCTTAGCCATCAGAGAAATGCCAATCAAAACAACTCTGAGATTCCTTATTACACCTGTAAAAATGGCCAAGATCAAAAACACCAATGATAACTTATGCTGGAGAGGATGTGGAGTAAGAGGAACACTACCCCATTGCTGGTGGGAGTGCAAACTTGTACAGCCGCTTTGGAAATCAATATGGCAATTTCTCAGAAAATTAGGAATCAATCTACCTCAAGACCCAGCAATACCATTGTTGGGCATATACCCAAAGGATGCTCAATCATACCACAAGGACATTTGCTCAACGATGCTCAGAGCAGCATTATTCATAACAGCCAGAGAACCTAGAAACAACTTAGATGACTCTCAACCAAAGAATGGATAAGGAAAATGTGGTACATTTACACAAGGGAGTACTACTCAGTGGTAAAAAATAATGACATCTTGAAATTCACAAGCAAAGGGATGGAACTAGAAAAAAAAACATATTAAGTGAGGTAACCCAGATCCAGAAAGACAACTACAATATGTACTCACTCATAAATAGCTTTTAGACATAAAGCAAAGGATACCAGTCTATATAGTCCACAAAATCAGAGAACATAGACAACAAAGAAAACCCTAAGAAACACATACATGAATCCGCATAGGAAGGAGAAAAAGACAAGATCTCCTAAGGAAATTAGAAGTATGGGGGACAGGGAGAGAGAATGAAAGGGGAGAGTGGAGGAAGGAAGGGAAGTGGGGGAAAATGTATAGCTGAATTAAAAAGTACAAAGTATAAAAAAGAGTGAGAAAAGTTCCTATTTTACTTTATTCAATAACATACCATCACTGATAATGAAAGAGTTGTTATGGCACATACTTCACAAATATGAAAACAAAGAAGCAAACACTTTAGAAATATGAGAACAATCAAGAAGTCAAAACCAGAAAATTTCATTTCAAACTATGTACAACAACAACAACAAAACAACCAAAACTAAATCCAAAATTAAAAGCTCTGAGAGAGAAAGAGTTCCTAATTAACAAAGCAACAGAAAATCATCAAGATGTAAATAAACCAGGTATTGTGGCTTATACCTGTAATTAATTCCAGGACTTAAGATGCGAAGGAAGGAAGACTGCCAAAAGAGCCAGGACAACCTGAGTAAGTTCCAGGCTACACTGGGCTACAAGGAAATTCTGTCTTTTCTTTTGTTTTGGTTTTCAAGACAGGGTTTGTGTAATAGCCCTAGCTGTCCTGGAACTCGCTCTATAGACCAGACTGGTGTCGAACTCACAAGTATCCTCCTGTCTTTGCTGGGATTAAAGGCGTATGTACCACCCAGCAAATAAAAATTCTTACTCTAAAAGTCTAAATTACATATACTAGCTAGACATACAACTATAGCTACTTTATCACTTCAGACATAACTAGAAAAAGCATAGTACAAAGCATACATTTTATTAAATAAGTGTCCATAGCAGAAAAACCCAGACCCATACATTAACGGTGTTAAAAACAGTGAGATTACATTTCTGGTTTTCCTCAACTATAAAATGAAGGTATCAAGGAGGTCAAACAAAAGCGTTGGATCTCCTGAAATTTGAGTTACAGATGGTCGTGAGCCACCTTGTGGGTACTGAGAACTGAACCCTAGTTCAAGAACAATTGCTCTTAACTCCAGAGCCATCTATCTCTCTAGCCTCACTCAGGAGGAAAAAAATTATTAGTATTAATGAATTACTATGTGGCGTGAATTTAATGTAGATTTATGCTCAGCTACCCAAGAAGTATATACATTTCAGCATTTTTAACAATGCTTTAGAAACTGACCAAAAGACAGGCCAAGGCGCACACCTTTAACCCCAGCACTCGGGAGGCAGAGGCACGTGGATCTCTGTGAGTTTGAGGACAACCTGGTCTACAAGAGCTAGTTCCAGAACAAGCTCCAAAGCTACAGAGAAACCCTGTCTCAAAAAATGAAAAATGCTGGAATGATGGTTGAACGTAACTCTTCCTGTAGAGGTTGCAAGCACCCACAAGGCAGCTCACAACTGTCTGGACTTCAATTTCAGGGCATCTGACAACCTCTTCTGACCTCCACAGGCACCAACGCATATGCTTGCTGTGCAGGCAAAACATTTATAAATATTTAGGATAAGTTTAATGATACAGAAATGAAGACAATAGCCGGGCGGTGGTGGCGCACGCCTTTAATCCCAGCACTCGGGAGGCAGAGGCAGGCGGATCTCTGTGAGTTCGAGACCAGCCTGGTCTACAGAGCTAGTTCCAGGACAGGCTCCAAAACCACAGAGAAACCCTGTCTCGAAAAACCAAAAAAAAAAAAAAAAAACCCAAAAAAGGAAGAAAGACTATATCATGATGATTTGGACATGTTAGTCCATGCCTATAATCCCAGAATTTAGAGGTACAAAAACAGGAGGATCATGAATTGAAGGTCAACCTGATCTAAGTTTAGTACTGGAGAGTGAAGCTGGGGTCTTAATGCTTGCTAGGCACTTGTACTGAGTTTAAGCCTAGCACCATGACAGTTTTAAATGTGTAACGTCCAAATTCCATGAGAGACCCTAAGAGTAAAGTGAAGTGATTCTGAATACCTTTAAGCAGGAAGGTCTCTTGCTTTGCAGGCCAACCTGATCAGAATAAAGCATTGTGAGACCTGTATCTAAGTAAGTAACTAAATAAATGATAAAAATAAGGTGAAGGGTGACTGAGCCAAAAAAAAAAAAAAAAAAAGAAACAAACAAACATACACAACAACAAAAAACATCATCAAGCTATGAAACTCAGGTCTCTATGAATACAGGCACAGGTTCCTGTGTACACTCATACACTATACACACTCCACCTTAAGAGACTAAGCAAAAGCTGGGCAAATTTTATGGGCAGCAGTTTCCTTTATAGTATCTGCAACCAAAAAAGCTTCACATTTTAAAGTATTTTTTTTTCATGGTAATAAGCTCTACATAGTAACAAAAATGTTATGGAAACTCTACAGGGCTGAGGATGTAGCTCAGTTGGCAGAGTGCCTGCCTAGCAAACATGAAGCCCTGGGTTCAATACCCAGCATGTCATAAACAAGGTATGGTGGAACACACCTGTAATACCAATATTTGGTAGTTTGAAGCAAGAGGATCAAGAGTTCATGACCAGTCTCAAAAAGAAAAAAAGGAGGGAGGGAGACTAATTTTAGGGGTGATATATACTGCTGCAAAACTCTCCAATGCCTGCCCTAACAAGATTCTCTTAACAAGACATGACAAATCAGCATTGAGGCTAAAGAGGAGGAGAATATTTAATAGTTTTGAAGCAGTCAAACTTGACAGCCCATAGTTTCTTAAAGCTCTGCAACCTGTACAGAGAGCAATGGTTTGAACCTTCAGTTCCAAAGTTCTTGCTTACACTTGCTCCAACAATTTCTATAACATCTCATGCACAGGTCATCTGTACAGTACCACTTCATTCAGGCACTGATTTCCCAAAATGTCGACACAGTTATTACACAGCACAAAATCTACATTCATTAGTGCTACTGATTTCATCTAAAAGACCTTTGAACACCCAGAACTGTTGAGTCCACTAATAGCATACAAGTCTAGAATTACCGACCTGCACCATTAATCAGCTCTTTACTTATTTACGAAACCAGATCTTACTATGTAGCCCTGACCGGTCTAAAACTCACTATGTAGACCAGACAAGATTCAAACTCAGAGATCCAAATGTCTGCCTCCTGAGTTTTGAAAATAAAGTATGTACTAACACACCTGGCCTTATCTGTCAGTTCTAGAAATGAAATGAAGAGAGTAGCTAGCTCAGTAAAGAGCCTTACAAAAGTTCTTCCTTAAAAAAACAAAACAAGCCAGGCGGTGGTGGTACACACCTTTAATCCCAGCACTCAGGAGACAGAGGCAGGTGGATCTCTGTGAGTCTGAAGCCAACCTGTTCTACAAGAGCTAGTTCCAGGACAGGTTTTTTGAAACCCTGTCTCAAAAAATACACAATACAAATTTACAGACATTAAAACCTTTATAAAGCATTCTAACCCATCTATAGTTCATATCTCAGCTTCAAAATGGCATTTTCTGAAAATTCAGTAAAATCTCCAAACTGAAATAATATCAAAACAAAAATTAGGGCTAGTGGGTCAGCAGTAGAATGCTTGCCTAGTACATGCAAGGTCCTCGATTCTAGGTTCCATTACTGGCACCATCTCCTAAACTAAACCATATTGTAAACATAAAGCAAAAAGACCAGTTGTGGTCATGGTGGCCTATAAATCCCAATATCTGATGGACTTCAAAGTCTACCTCTTCCTTGACAAAAAAAATATCAATCAATCAAACAAATGCGAAATACTTTCTGAATTAAAACAAGATCAACTTATCTTTTTTGAAATAGGATCTTACTCTGTATCCCACACTGGCATCAAACTCATGGTCCTCTTGCCTTAGCCTCTAGGATGCTATGATTACAGGTAGAGCCAGAGCTCAGGTTGGAGATCAGTATTTGAAATAAAATTACATTAGGAAAATGAAGGCAAGATAAGCATCTTAGTAGTTCTACTTGCACAAGATTGCAGCTAATACATTAACCTTCTCAACAAGGTCTGCTTACTTCACAGGGGTTTGAGAAGATTAATGAACAAACACAAACAAAGTAATGATCCAGGAGTAGTGGCTCTTTGGAAGGCTGAGGCAGGAGGCAGTCTGTTCTGAGTTCTAGGCCAGCCTGGGAAGCACGTAAGACAGTATCCCTACATACGAGAAAAGTAAGACAGCCGGGTGGTGGTGGCGCATGCCTTTAATCCCAGCACTCGGGAGGCAGAGGCAGGCGGATCTCTGTGAGTTCGAGACCAGCCTGGTCTACAAGAGCTAGTTCCAGGACAGGCTCCAAAACCACAGAGAAACCCTGTCTCGAAAAAAGAAACAAACAAACAAAAAAAAAAA
>NW_026068080.1:2270445-2300604 GCF_014885135.2 Alexandromys fortis | reverse complement strand
TTGTGAGCCACCATGTGGTTGCTGGGAATTGAACTCAGGACCTTTGGAAGAGCAGGCAATGCTCTTAACCACTGAGCCATCTCTCCAGCCCCCTAGAATAGATTTTTTTTTAATAAAGGGGAATTTCTTTTTTTAGATTTATTTATTTATTATGTATACAACATTCTGCCTCCATGTATGCCCACAGGCCAGAAGAGGGTGCCAGATCTAATTACAGATGGTTGTGGACCACCATGTGGTTGCTGGGAATTGAACTCAGGACCTCTGGAAGAGCAGCCAGTGCTCTTAACCTCTGAGCCATCTCTCCAGCCCCCCCCCAGAATAGATTTTTAAAATACGTTTTGGTATACTCTAAAGATTTTGCTTATTTCTCAAAAGATTTTTTATGTGCTTATTTGCAATATATTTAGACTACCATTTAAGAGATATTTTCCAAGAACCAGTCCACAAGTCTAAACCTTACCAAAACAGGAAGCAAAGAACTGAAAAGATGCAATGCTTTTGATTCAGGCTTCATAAAATTAGATGTCAGTAACAAAATCCTATCCTAAAATAATTTCCTATGAAACAAAACTTAAGACTGTCAAATATGCAAATCAGAAAAATACACTTTGGAAAGTGAAAACTCATATTTAAAAAATAAATAAGTATGGTGTAGTAGTGCACTCCTGAGGTCCTACCACTTGTGAGGCTGAAACCAGCGGATCACAAGTTCCAAGGGAGTCTCTGATGCACAGGGAGTTTGGGATTTTGAGTTTAGGAGTGCTACAAGGCATTTGAGGCCAGCCTGAGCTACATGAGATCTTGTCTCAAAGAATGAATGGAAGGAGGGGAATCCCTGTTGCCTCATTTTTTCTATTTTGTAGAATTCATACTTTAAAAGCAATAGATGGGAAAAGATATAGTGGTGGGAGTATAAAAATGGACAGCTTGTGGCCCTCTGTTGATGCCATGGGTGGTACAAGCTCATCATACTAATACACTTTCTATAGAGTTCAGAAGCTCTGTAATCACATTTTAAGATGCAAAAAGATGCAGACAGATATACAAAAATGGGCAGTCAATAATTAGGGAAAATAAAGCAAGTGATAGCATAGAGCCCCCCCCCCCACACACACTGGTTCAACAGTGAACATGAACAAGCTGCTAACAATGGAAGCAGATGTCCCAACGAACCAGATGTGCTATAACATCATGGCACTATCATGGCACTAAGGGCAAAGAGATGAGGCTGATGATAATGTAAACAGCTTAGTCTTCATCTGCTGGAGAGAACTGAGTTGGAAGCATGCAAAATTAATATAGATCTATCATTTTACTATACATACCTATTATTTTACTCCTCCCCAAATGCAAATAAGAACAAGGAACATAGAAGTACTAGCAAGAAGAGTTAACACTTGACTTCAAGATCACAGACCGGGGAGAGGCCGGTATTACCACATTTCATCCTAAAGCCATTAGCAGAGCACGGGTTTCAAAAATAAACAAAGAAACCTGTATGTACATGCCACCTTCCCCAAAACACTATGTTTTAAAATCAAAACAAAAATGTCCAAGTTAACAAAAAATGACAAACATGTATCTATCCATCTTGACCTACCGTCTAGGTCAAGATGCTTGAGGCACCCTGACCTCTTAAGAACTTCCTCCCACCTGCTTAGAGGGCTGCTTTTATGCCAATTAGTACCTTCCTTTTGCGATCTTACCAGCTTCATATTTTTCTCTAATCTACAGTTCAGTCTTCTGTTTGTTTAGACTTTGCTAGTGCACTCAAAGAATGTGTATAGTGAGAGGAGCAAATAAAAACAAAGTACATTGTTACATACATTGAAGATGTCATAAACTTATTACACTAAAGACTTTTTAAAAAGCCCAAGCATGGTGGCACTGGCCTATAATCCCAGCATTCAGGAGGTGGAAGCAAGAGGATTAGAAGTTTAAGACCATCCACAGCTGTATAGAGTTTGAGGTTCCACACATACTATTCACCATGCCTTCACTTTGGCTAACAAAGCTTTAATAGCTATTTTAAAGACTATACATACTCTATGAGCTATAGAGATGGCTCAGGAGATACGAACACTAGCTACTCTTCCAGAGAACCCCAGTCCAATTACCAGCACTCATATAGCAACTCACAACTGTCTACAACTACAAGTCTAGATTGTCTGGCCTTCATTGACTAAAAGCACACACATAGTACAAAGACGTATGTGCAGGCAAAAGAGTCACACACATAATCAAATAGTTAGACAATCCCCCAGTTTCCTCACACTCTAATTATGCCTTACTTGTACAAGCACTGAAGTAACAATAAATCTTTATAAGGCTCTCAAGAAGGGCACGTTCATGGACACCTGTAATACCAGCAATACCAGCACTGAGGCAGGAAGATCTTGACTTCCACACCTGCATAGACTACACCACAGAAGAATTTAAAGTCATAAGAGACCCCAGTCTCAAATACACCACAGAAAAATTTAAAGTTGTGGGAGCCTAGGCAGTTTGGATGCTCACCTTACTAGACCTGGATGGAGGTGGGTGGTCCTTGGACTTCCCACGGGGCAGGGAACCCTGATTGCCCTTCGGGCTGACGAGGGAGGGGGACTTGATTGGGGAAGGGGGAGGGAAATGGGAGGCAGTAATCTTTAATAAATAAATAAATAAATAAATAAATAAATAAATAAATAAATTTAAAAAAAAAAGAGAGAGAGACCCCAGTCTCAAAACAAACAAACAGGCCAGTAGGTGGAGGTGGATCTCTGTAAGTTCAAGGCCAGCAAGTTCCAGATCACGTGAGATCACATCTCAAAAACAGGTCTGCCTATTCTTACAGGCCAAGATAGTGTTCTGTTTTATAGGTATAAGCTCATTTACATATCAAAATAGCACTAAGGCAGGGTTTACAGTAAGTCTTTTATAATGGAGGAAGAAGCACAGGTGAATTGATGTGCCCAACACCACAGTGGTGTTACAGGTCAAGGAAAATCAAAGACTTAAATAAAGTGCAGTAGTGTTATAGTGACCTTAAAGACTACCAGAAATCCACAGCACAAGAAAACCAGAACAGAGTTTAGTGCCTCAACTGCCTCTCAAACAAGGAGCTATTCCAAAGGTAAAACACATATGCTGCATGCCTGCAGACCGATGTAGACAGAACAGTACTGTAGCATGGGTGTCCTGCCTTGAAGACCTAAATGGGTCAAAGATAGCAAGAGCCTGTGGATGAGTGTCAAGCTCTGTTCTGTACTAAAATTCCTGGGCCTCGAGAAGTCAGTCCAGTTAGAACTTATTAAGGTCCCTATCGAGTCAGCATCTTAAGACTTATCAGTAGTAATAATATGGGGCTACCTCTTTCCAGACATTGTTGGAAACTAACAAGAGCAGAAAGAAAACAGCAGAAATCACTTTATCCAGTCCTTGTCTTTTTAATGTCTAAGTACAGGAACTCAGAAGGGCCCTGATCCAGAGCAACAGACTCCTGACTTCTCTGTATTACAAAGCTGTAAACCAGAAACAGAAAGGCTGCCAAGTAAATAAAATGTTCACCCCCAACTATCCTACATTCTACACCTTTTCCTCTCAAAAACCTAGCAAAAGTAGCCGGGCAGTGGTGGTGCATACCTTTAATCCCAGCACTTGAAGGCAGAGACAGGCAGGTCTGTGAGTTTGAGGCCAGCCTGGGCTACAGAGCAAGTTCCAGGACAGGCACCAAAGCTACACAAAGAAACCCTGTTTCGAAAAACAAACAGGGCTGGAGAGGTGGCTCAGAGGTTAAGAGAACTGACTGTTCCAGAGGTCCTCAGTTCAATTCCCAGCAACTACATGATGGCTCACACCCATCTATAATGAAATCTGGTGCCCACAACACTATATACATAATAAATTTAAAAAAAAAACTAGCAAAAGTGACACTGACTTTTACTCGATAGTCAATTCCTACTGTGTGTCAGGCATTGTTCTAAGCAGAGCAGTTTAAATAGGACATTTGCAGAGAAGCAAAGATCAGTCTAGATTTAGGCTTACAGTGTAACAGTAGAGGTTCAAGGCACTAAATATAGTATTTACTTAACAAAATGCTATAAAAGAGATTTTAAAAAATGATTTCCGCAAGAGGTAATTAAAAGGTTATAGGTGTGACTGAGGATGAGTAGGATTCTGATAAGAGAACAATTGTAGGAGGATGTCAGACACAGCAGTATGGGATCAGCAAGCTGGGGATGTACCTGAGTGGTACAGCAATTGCCTAACATGCACAAGGCTCTGGTTCAATCCCCAGAACAGCAAAAACAATCACAAGTACAATGCATAGGGTTTGCTTATACAGTATCGGTTCGGGTGGTGTCCTTAGCTTAAGAGAAACCATACTGAAGAAATATCACATTTTACCAGCCGAAATTTAGTTTCTAATCCAATGGATTCAATGATCCACGAAAAATGACAAAGGATTGTGTTTCAAATTAACTTAAAAGTAAAACACATGAAAAAAATGAGACTTATTTAAGAGTAGGACTCTTGGGCATGGTAGCCACAACTTTAATCCCAGCTCTGGGGAGGAAAAAGCAAGTGGATCTGTGTACAAAGACAGCCTGGTCCATGGAGATAGTTCAAGGACAACCAGGACTATGGAGAAACCTCGTCTCAACAAAACAAAACTACAATCCACCCAGAATGGATCAAAACTGGACAAAGGTGAAGGCAGGTATAGAAGATGAAAGCATTACAGGTAAATCAGCATGCCCTGGCAGATGCCTGGCTGCAAGGGGACAGTCACTCATCATAAGCCACTGACAGCTAAGACATTAGAAGGTATTGTTAGCAGAAAGAGGCTATCTAAAGGTGGAGCTAGAGGCAGTCATTTAAAGATTATAATCTAGATCTATGGGCCCTGTATAATAATCATATTCTATGTTAGAAAAGCAAAACTTCCTTTTGATAAACATAGTAGACAAAGACATACAAACTACAGTTTCCAAGAATCTGCAAATCAAAGCAGAATAACTTGAAACAATGCTATTTATGTACTTGTTAAGACATGGTACTAAAACAAGTCCCGTTCTTCCCGAAGCACACACTCCAAGTCTTGACATTTTAAGATATTAAGAATATGTTGTCATTACAGTATGTAACTTAGAAGGCTACTTAATGAATCAAGAGTAAAGTGAAGCTATTAAGTACTAACAAACAAGAATTAGAACTGATCTGTCATATATATTGTGTGTACAATCACAAACTATCACTTGTTTCAGTTAGGTGACTGATGTTCAGCTTAGAAAATCAATTTGTGCTTGATTAAGTGAGGTCTTCTGCCCATGATTAACAAGCAAACTGAGTTTCTTAAGGGTAGACAGCACACACCCCAGCTCTCAGTATTCAAGAGACCTTTGATAAGGGGAATAAACAATGCAACCAAGAACTGTTTTCCAAGTATGAAGCACTTTCATAATGTGGTGAGTATTACACAACACAGAATTGAAGATCCAATATCTGAGTGCCTACTCCTCAACAGGTAATGGAGTTACAAAATCAGTAATACTCGACTCCTCCCTTGAACATGGGATTTATTTCTTTAAATGAGCTCAAAAGAAAAACCAGCACACACTGATTGTTGTGACCATCACTGAGTCACTCTATCAAATTCTTTAATTTTTCCAAGTTTCTGGTTTCTCATGTGATAAAGGAATGAGGAACCACCAAAAAAACAAAGGAGGGAGACTCCGTAAAATATAAGTACGCCAGTGACTTTCTATAGGATTCACAGCAGTGAACACACACCAATGACAAATGTCACCACACAAACATCTGGTTAGTCAACAGTCTTCGCCCTACCACCACCTAAAAAAAAAAATCCTCACAAAAGCACTCAGTGGATAGCAGGAAGGAACCTCACCAGAGAAAGGTACAATCTAGAGAAACGGTCATACATTTTCATAGACAACCTTCTAAAACCAGAAGTCCAGCTTTAACTTTTCTGACTTCTGTTTAGAAAAAGTCCACAACTGGGCAGAGATCTTTGAGTTCAAGGCCACTCAGGGATACTGTCACACTGACACTCTCTCTCTCTCTCTCTCTCTCTCTCTCTCTCTCTCTCTCTCTCACACACACACACACACACACACACACTCCAATCCTACAAACTTCATAAATATTTCTGAAGAAATAATGTTACCATTCTTTTGCAGATTATCTGTCTCTACCACAAAAGATCATCTCAAAACGAGATCAAGAACTTCACACTCCAAAACTTCAGAATTCTGAAATAAATTAGTAAGCTTCTATCTCAAAAAGTCCCCTAGAAAAGTGATTTTCTATTCTATCTTATCGATCTTAACCACACATACAATCCCTGCAAGATAATAAAGTGAATAATTTGAGCCAGCATTTTCTCAACAAACACGTAACCAACACTACAATCCCAAAGTATTTAAGTTCAAAAGAACTTCAGTCTCCCCACAGAATAAAGGATGCTGTCGGAATATTTTTAAGTGTTGTTGGCATCTATTTCTACTTAATTATCTAGAGACACAACACAAACATGAAAGTCCAGTTATCTGCACGTACAATTTATGTAGCAGGGAAACCTTAATTACACGAACCTCAGAGCACTTACTGCACACCATTTACTTCATTAACTCAATGAAAAAAATAAATAAAACGACATAAAAAGATATAAAGACTTTTCCAAAAAGGTGATTTTTTAAAAGTGTTGTCCCACCTCTTAGACAACAAACAGAAAACATTCTTCCAGTGTAACAAGCTCAGTTTAGTTCGTGTTCCTTCAGTACCCAGAATGCCCACGTCAGTACTCAGCCGTCATTGTTAAACTTTCTTACCTTCTGCTACATCATCATCTACGGCTCCTTTCACCTGAGAAAAACACCACTGAATGTCATTCCCTCCTCCAGCTCCTGAAGAAGAAAACACAGCAATTAAAGCAGAGTTCTGTTGTTTACTCTCATAAGCGCAGAGATGGCATCTGAAACTAGCATGACACTCCCCACATACACAGCCACCAAGGAACCCATGGACTTGGAACCAAATTAGGCTCCAATAGTCGGTAGAGCATTAAAAACAACACGGCAGGTATGAAATATTCAAAGACGGTCTATCAAACATCATCGTACAGATATTCAAAACCTCACTTTCTCTGCCCCTTTAAGATAGTCAGAGCCTTTTAAGTAAGACCCACCAGAAAAAACTAAACACCAAAAGTTAGATCTCCTTCTAAATGTACAAAAGGCCTACAGAAGAGTTATAAGGCTAAGCTACCATGAAAAATAGAACGAAGAGAAAACTTCGGGAACATTACTGCCTGAGAGGAAGAATGATTCATGTGAACCCTACCACCGCAGCATACACACAGCAAACACAACACCCATTTCTTTACATTCATTAGGAGCAAATCACTGGCTGCACACACAGGAAAAGGGGTGGCAATGAAGGCTCAGGAAGAGCTGGTCAGAGGATGCTGCTTCAGCCTCCCTTCACCTAGCAGACAACCCAAAGGGGCCCGGAAAGACCAACTTTGGCCATTTGTCATCTCCTACAAAACAGTTCCAATTTTCATTTCATTGTTCAGCAAGGTCAAAGGGCAACTTGTTTGTATGGCAAACTGTAAATCAGCCCAACATAACTTCTTTAAAAATCCTAATATCTAAATAAGTATTGAAAAGACAGGGAAGATTGGTTTAATCTCAGAGACTGCCCATGACTGAAGAGGAAATGAAATGGGGGGGGGGGGAATACTTCTGAATTTCTAGAAAAAAAAAACTGAATCTCAATCTAGAATTACTCTAGAGGTGAAGGACTTAAAGGCAAAAACGCACAAAGATAACTGCCTCTCAAAGGCCATTAACCCTCACTTTTCCTTTACCTAGTCCTTGCAAAATTATTCCCAACCGGGTAGTCTCCATGCTTTTCCCCCCCTGCAAGCTTTTATGAAATCCCTCTCTCTTTGGCTATTTATATCACTGAACTCCACAACTATCTTAACTCCGAGCAACCCTTCTGGGAAAAGGACGTCTGCACAAACGATCCCGTGCAAAATGCAAAGTTTAAATTACCTGTTTGCCCCCACCCCACCCCAATCCTTACAACTTCTATTAAAGGCCTAGCACCCGGGAGTGGCAGCGAGGAAGTCATGGAAGGGAGCACAATCGCCACGAAATTCAGGCTTACACCCTCAAAACCTCACCTATCCAGAATGGGGAGGGGGGGGTGAGTAGAGGGAGGGGGCCCGTATGCCTCCATTGTATTTTAACTTGCAAAGCGCCGGAATGTGTTTCTACGGGAAGGCACGCAGCAGACGGGGACGAGGGGAACGGGTGTGCGCGGAGGAGCGGAGGGAGCAGGGTGCAGAGGGGATCCATCTGCACGCCGGCACCCGCCCCATCCACGCAGGCTCCCACCCCCACCACACCCGTGCCCGGCTTCGTGCGGTGCCAGGCCCCGGGCCCAGCCCCCAGGCCCCACCGTCCCAGCCCAGTGCCAGGCCCGCCCGCCCGCCCCGCACTCGGCCAGCGCCCCAGGCCAAGGCCCCGGCCGCCACGGTCGCTAGGGGGTGACGGAGAGCGCGCAGAGGAAGCGGCACCCTGTCAGCCGGCCGAGGGCCGTTTCTTCTTTACCTGCCATGTCGCGCTGCAAATGATGACCCTGCCGGGCTCCTTTGGGTCTCCGCGACCGGGGCTCAGCCCCCTCACCTGGGGATGGGGGGATCGAGGGCGCGGATGGAGGCGGATGGCACCTGAGGGGGGAGGGGACGGGGACCGGGGCGGAAGGGAAGCGGCCCGGGTGGAGAGGCCGGCAGGATGGTGGCTTTCACTCGGGGGCGTCCCCTCTCGTGCTTCTTCTCCAGCGGTGTTGGCGGCAGCAGTAGCGGCGGTGGCGGCGGCGGCTACGGCAGCGACGGCGGCCGCGGCGGCAGGGGCAGGCGACTCCACTTTCAAAATGGCGCCCGCTGGCAGGCCGGTGACGTCACTCCAGGGGGCGGAGCGCCTTTGGGATGGGCCGCGCTGTGTTGGCCACGCCTCCTTCCTGCCGCGCTCCCGCCCCGCCCTGCCTGCTGAGACCCTGCGGAGAGCCCTGCGCTGAGCCTGGGCGGTGGTTAGTTGCTCTGGCGGTGGGCTGTGCCAACTTGGCCCACGGTGCCCACGTGGGCCACGGCCTGGCCTGTCTGCTCCTCGCTCTGTAGGGCCGGGACTCGGGGGTGGTCTCATCTCTCCATTTATTCTCACCCTCGGGGTGAGCTCTCTCTGGAGAATACCCCTTTTGATGGCTCCAGTGACACTGTCGGTGAGCCCCAGGGACTCACCCACAAAATAAAGGGACAGTGATGCATACCCGCTGCCTGGCCAAGGTGAGAGTTCACAGAGCCCAGAAGGACACAACTGGGCTGGTTCCATCTGGGTGAATTAGGTTACCTTCCCGTGGATGAGAGTTCTTGGCTGCTGCAAGCAGTTAAGAATGGCTCCAGACAGGAAGCTGAATGTGTTGTGAATGGCGCAAAAAAGGCAGCCCGGGTTTGTTTAGATAAAAGTGGTAAAATCAATGATTAAGAAGCTATATTCTGCTGACTGTGGTGATACATGCCTACAATCTCAGCTGCGCTTGAGAGGCGAATGTAAGGGGCTCCAAATGTCAAGGATGGCTGAACTGTGTAATGAGTTTGAGGCTAGCCTAGGCTATCTATATGAGACCCTGCCTCACATACAATTATCAAACAAAAAAAAAAAATAAACTAAATCTATTTAAATGTAGCCTCTTCCAATTGGATTTCTCTGACAGTTTCTTCCATTTCCTACTCGCCATTAACTAGGTTGGATGCCCTCGTTTGATACTGTCAGGGTGGTGGTGGTGCGCTCCTTTCACAGCGCTCAGGAGGCAGAAGCAAGGGGATCTCTGTGAGTTCAAGGCCAGCCTGGTCTACGGAGCAAGTTCCAGGACAGTCAAAAATACACAGAGACACCCTGTCTCATCTGGAGGTGGTGAGTGGGGGGTGGGAATGGGGGGAGTGAGGGGAGAGACTGTCAGGTCCAAAGGAAACTCCAATTCCCCAAACTCCAAAAGGCAGTCCAAATATCCAGAAATGAGCTTAACCTGGACTATAGGAGGATTTCTGGCAGTTCAATAAAAAAAAAAAAAAAATCAAACAGACAACATTCCTAAGGAACTTATAAAGTCAGTTCCCCTCTACCAAAAAAGGTCATTTTCCTCACCTCTGGCAGAAAAGACATATGGCTACCTGTGGTGCCTATCAGCATAGCAGGGCGCATGCTGGTATCATGGGTACATCTTACCCAATATCAGAGTCCATGCTAGCAACCTAGCCCTTCTCACCTCTCCCCTACCCTCAATCCCTCCAGCGCCCAGGGTCTCCTTGCCCAGCTATTCTCTTCATAACCCTGCTATTCTTACCAGGCTTTCTCTAATCTCTATCCCTGTTGTTCTCCCCTCTCTGACCTTGTTCAGTCTATTTCTTTCTCCTTCCGCTCCGGGTTCTTCCAGATGCTTCTGGCAGTGCTCTCTCTCTCTCTCTCATCTACAATAAAACCCTCCCCTTAACCATACTGTGAAGTGGTCATGTTGTCAGTTTATACAAATAGTCTCATAAAGTATACTGCGCTTTTCTGTTTTTGTAAACCACATTAAAATGATCTCAGTCTGTGTCTGTTATTGCACTGAATACTTTGAGGCTAGGAAGTATGTTCTTCGCCTCCCTATCACCAGCCACATAATTCGTGGGATTAATGGATGAATAAATAAGTCTTTATGACTTGGGAAGAAAAACCACTTAAATGTCAGCTCCTTGACGTTTACTATATTGTGAAAGTTTTCACTCACTCATCTATTTTTAATTTTTTTAGATATTATTTTATGTATCAGTGTTTTGATAGAGGTGGGTCATTTGTCTATCTGTTGCTTTTATTGGTTAATTAATAAAGAAACTGCTTGGCCTTTGATTGGACAGAAAATTAGGTAGATGAAGTAGACAGAACAGAATGCTGGGAGAAAGAAGCCAAGTCAGGCAGTCGCCATGATTCTTCCACCCAACACAGATGCAGATTAAGATCTTCCCTGGTAAGCCACCTTGTGGGCTTCACAGATTATTAGAAATGGGTTAGATCAATATGTAAGAGCTAGCCAATAAGAGGTTAAAACTAATGGGCCAAGCAGTGTTTAAAAGAATACAGTCTCCATGTAATTATTTCGGGTAAAGCTAGCTGTGCCAGCAGCCGGGTGCCAGGAACGTAGCCCCCTCTCCAATTATTACCGTGTTTTTCCCTCATGTATGCATGTGCACCTTGTACAAGCCTGGTGCCCTCAGAAGTCAGAAGGGAGGGCCAGACTCCCTGGAACTGGAGTTACAGACAGTTGTGAACTGCCATGGGGATGCTGGGAACCGAGTCCTGTTCCTCTGCAAAAGCAGTAAGTGCTCTTATCTGCTGAGCCAACTCTAACTCCTAACTCTGGAAGGAAGAGCTATATTATAAATCGTCTTGGTGATCTCACCTACATTTATTTGTTTTTTTGGGGGGGGGGGTTGTTGTTGATGGTTTGTTTTGTTGGTTTTTCAAGACAGTGTTTCTCTGTATAGCTTTGGAGCCTGCCCTGGAACTCACTCTGTAGATCAGGCTGGCCTTGTACTCACCTGACTCTGCTTCTGGAGTACTGAGAGTAAAGGCTTGTGCCATCATGCAGACCTTTTAAGAGACTCCAGTCTCTTAATCATGGCTAATTTCTCAGCTATAGCTAACAAGCCCCTGTAGGGCCAGGGTCTACCCCTGCTCCTGGGGTTACTTGAGGACAGTTTCTGGTCAGCCAGCTAAAACATTCTGTTTGTTTTTGTGCTCCCTCTGCCCCGCATGGTGATTAGCTGTAGGGCATTGTTTACTCCATCTTGGGTGTGGCAATTTCCCACCTGCCTGGGGGTAATTCCTTGTGCAGCAGCTAGGTATAAAAGAATTTCCCCAAGGTTGAATAAATGGCCTTTGGCTGCTCTCCTTTAGAATGACCCAGGTCTCTTGTGTGTTCTTTTAATCTCCTGGCATTTGTCCAACTCGCGTACACAGTACTGTGGCGTGTGAACTGTACCGAGAGGGTAACATAGAATCGGGTGTTTCAAGCCCCGAGTACCCCAACAAAACAAAGGTTTCACTTTAACGGTTCTTGCAAAGCACAGCTGGTGATTCTTCAGCCCCAGAAGAATTCGGTTCCCAAAGAAACCAGAACCACAGATTCTTCACAAAATGGCAGTAGAGACTTTGCTTCCCTCTGAAATGTCACAAGCCAGCCTTCGTCTACACTGCTCTCAACACTTGTATCTTCCAGGCTCCTACACAACAGCTCCCTGAGCTCTCAACACACAATGGCTTTTTCCAAAACTCCAAAGTCTTTCTACAATTCTCCCCACACGGTCAGGTCTGTCCCAGCAATACCCCACTATGCTGCCACCAGTTTGTTTTAGTTGGGGTTTTAATTGCTGTAACAAAAAAAAAAATGATAACTAAAAAGCAAGTTGGAGAGACAAAGGTTTATTTGGCTTACACTTCCCACATCACAGTTCATGACCAAGGGAAGTCAGGACAGGAACTCAAGCAGGGCAAGGTAAATAAAAGAGGCCACGGAGGGGTGCTGCTTACTGACTTGGTCCACATGGCTGGCTCAGCCTGCTTTCTTATAGAACCCAGAACTGTTCACCAGTTCAGGGGTGGCACTGCCCACAATGGGCTGGACCCTCCCCCATCAATCACTAATTAAGAAAATGCCCTACAAGCTTGTCTACAACCTAATTCTTTTTTAAAAGATATTTATTATGTATACAATATTCTGTCTGTGTGTATGCCTGCAGCCCAGAAGAGGGCACCAGTCCCCATTACAGATGGTTGTGAGCCACAATGTGGTTGCTGGGAATTGAACTCAGGACCTTTGGAAGAGCAGGCAGTGCTCTTAACCTCTGAGCCATCTCTCCAGCTCCTACAACCTAATTCTTATGAAGGTCTTTTCTCAATTGAGGGTCCCTCCTTGGTGATGACTTTAGCTTGTGTCAAGTTCACATAAAACTACCCAGCATATATGACCAGAGGAGAATCACTTAAGAGTTATTACTTTACCTGATGAAACAGCAGATTTAGATTGGGATTAATGCAAACCATTCCTAAAAAAGAAAAAAATGCCAGGGTGGTACTGGCTGCTCTTCCTGAAGACCTGGGTTCAATTCCTAGCACCCACATGGCAACTCACAACTGTCTGTAACTCCCATTCCATCGATTGGACACCATCACACTGACATACATGAAGGCAAAACACCAATACACATAAATAAAATATCAAAAAAGAGAGAGAGAGAAGTGGTATCCTTTGGAGGCTTCTGTCTTCCAGGTGGTTACAAAAAGAGTGTTCAAGTAAGACCGTGAATGTAAGGCTAACAGCTAACATCCCAGACAGCTACTAGGACAATCTTGAGCTCCAGACCAGCCTAAGCCTTTATCTCAAAAATAAAAAAAACCAATGGAAAATAAAGACATTAATCTGTTTTAAAGCCAAACACAGCAGGGCATACTTGTAATCCTAATACTTGGTAGGTGGAAGCGGGAGGATCAGGAATTCAGAATCATCTTTGACTACACAGTGAGTTAGAAGCTAGCATGGACTCCATGAGATCCTGTCTATTAGAAAAATAAATTTAAAGAGAGGGTGAGGGGGAAAAGGAAAAAAAAAGAAGAGGAAAGAGGGAAGGAGGGAGGGAGGGAGGGAGGGAGGGAGGGAGGGAGGGAGGGAGGAAAGGATGAAAAGGAAGACAAGGGGAAGGGTGGGGAGTGAAGAAATTACCAGAACCAGGGAGACGGCTTGGTGAATAAAGTGTTTGTCAAGCAGGCATGACAACCTGAGCCTACATCCCTACATCCCCAGCATCTACCTTTACAAAAGCCAGACCTGGCAGCAGCTTGCATGTATCTATAACTGAGCACTGGAGGGGAGAGACAAACGGAAGCTTACTGGCCAGCCTGTCTAGCTATATTGGTGAGTCTAGGTTCAGCGAGGAAAGCCCAAAAAAAGAGAGGACAATTGAGAAAGATACCCAATGTCTACCGGGGGTCATTGTCCCTTTATTCCTCCCTTTCTCCTTTTTTCCCCTCTCTCCTCCACAGGCACACAAATTAACAAAGCTCAGAATGCTGGCCAAGCCAAACTTAATGCTTTGAAGGCCTGAAACAGTTGCTAGGTCTTTACAGGAAACAGTATCAACTTTTCACATCTTTGTTACAAACTTGGCCTGGAAGCTGCTCTCCTAAAGCTAGGAGGAGTCTGCACTGTAACAGTAATCCATACAGAGGTATTCAAGACATAGGATTCGCTTTTTCAAAATCACTGGTATTCTACCCAGAAAAGTGTTTCACAAAAACAACAGTGAATCTACCAGGTTATAGTCAAATGCTAGTTTAAAAAAACAAATAAGGAAGTTGCTGAGACTCAGGAACAGGATACAGAACTCGTATACAATATGACTTCCCCAGTATGCACAACCAACTCAAAATCTGTAGATTCCTTACAGGAAGGAAATCCACGACCGTGCTCACAACAACATCTCTAGGCGTTGACACAATGGGTGGTCATTTCCTCCTTAGCCAGTCGGGTTTCTCGAAATAGTGCATATTTAATATGTATCAATGAGAAAGAAGGATGCTAACTTTAAAGTTCATTCTAGGAAAGTCAGATGGCTCCTGCAGTTTATGTCCTTGCCACCTAGGCTGAGGACCCCACTTCTATCCCTCAGACATACATGTTGGAAAGAAGGCAGGTCCTGTGAGTTAACTGTTGATCTCCATACATGTATCATGCCATGAGCAAGAACACACACGCGCACACACAGATTTTAATAAGCATTTAAAACATAAAAGTTCATTCTACCCAGACATGGTGGCATGTCTCTGAAATCTCAGCATTTGGGAGGTGGAGACAGGAAGATAAGCAGGGTTGCATGTGCAAGACTGTATTTGGGTTTTTGTATGTGTGTGTCTATGGCATGTAGGTGGTATGTGCACCCACACTCCGTTGCTCAAGTGTGTAGGCACTTGAGTGTGATGATCCGAGAACTCTTTTCAGGAGTTGGTTTTCTCCTACCATTGTGGTCAAACTCAGGGCATCAGGCTTGGAATCAAGCGCCTTTGCCTGCTAAGCTATGTCGCTGCTCTTCCTTTATTGTTTTTATTATTACTATTTCATGTGTATGAGGGTTTCACCTGTGTGTATGTATGTGCACCGCATGCATGCCTGGCATATGCCAAGGTCAGAAGAAAGTTTTGGATTCCCCAGGACTGTAGTTAATGGATGGTTGTGAGCCTCCACATGGGTGCTGGAAATCAAACCTGGGTCCTCTGCAAGAGCAACAAGTGTTCTTAACCGCTAGACCCCTAAGATGTTTTTTGAAAAAAGGATTTTAGAAGCTGGAGAGACAGCTCTGTGGCTTAGAATATACACAGCCTTATAAAGGACTTGAATTCTGTTGCCAGCACTCACATCAGGTAACTTACAACCACCTGTAATTCCTGTGCCAGGGGAGCCAAAGACCACTTCTGGCTTCTGAGGGCACCACACTCACATGGTACACACACACATACACACACACACACACACACACTTTAAAATAAAAAATAAATTTGCTTTTTGTTTTTCAAATCCGGGTTTCTCTGTAGCTTTGGAATGTGTCCTGGAACTAGCTCTTGTAGACCAGGCTGGCCCCGAACTCACAGAGATCCACCTGCCTCTACCTCCTGAGTGCTGGGATTAAAGCTATGCGCCCACCACCGCCTGGCTGAGGCAGCCTATTCTTGTAGTCATAATATTTCTATTGACCTGCCAATATGGTGTCCGCTTTCAGCATGATGAGTTCAAAAGTCCTATTTTAGACTACTTACTAAAATAGACCGATACATTGGTTGGGAGCCTTTTTCTTATTGGGATGACAAACTAGCCGTGCTGGGATGGATGTGGATAGGAGAGATCGACTAGTGTGGAAACAAAGCTGTGCTCCCTAAAAAAGGTTATCTCTGAGCTGTGGTCAAGAGCGATTTAAACATGCTGAAGGCCACTGCCTATTATTTCCCTCTAACTGCTAGACAGCCCTTGCTGCCCACGTCTTCCCCAGAAGGCAGTCTACAGTTCAGCTCCAGTGGCTAACGCCTCACAAGGCTGACTTTAACTATTGTTTGTGTTTGACCTCTTTTCAGACATTCACTGCATTAGGCCTATTTTCACTCATATCTAGCTTGGGGTATTCTGTAGCTTCTATACATCCAAACAGCTCTTCCTAAGCCCCATGGCGGGAGAGTCTGCTTTATTCTTCACAGTCCTCTTAGGTTGATTGAGAAGCACTGATAAAGCAAAAATATTTCTGTGAGTCCTAAGATATTATCTCTTCACATTCATAGCCATGGGGCACTTGGCCTAAATACTGGATCCTTTGGTATGATTTTCTCAGACTTTCTTTACAGTGGTTCTTGTGTCTTTTGGTCTCAAGAATTCAGGACTATGACTGAGGATGTGGCTCAGCTGGTAGAGTGCTTGCCTAGCATATACAAAGCCCTGGGTTCTAACCCCAGCACCTTATAAACCATGTGCAATGGTGCCTACCAGAATCCCAGGCAGGACCTGGAGGTGGAGGCAGGAGAATCAGGAGTTCAAAGTCATCCTTGGCTTCCTAGCAAGTTTGAGACCAACCAGGGCTATATGAGACTCATTCTTTAAAAAAAAAAAAATGGCAAGGCAAAACAAAACAAGGGGCTGAAGAACTGGTCCAGTGGTTAAGGGCACTTACTGCTTTTGCAGAGGACCCAAGTTTGGTTCCCAGCACCCACATCAGGCAGCTCGCGACAACCTGTAACTTCAGTTCCAAGGATGGAAGAACCTTTGACCTCTGAGTAAGCCTTAACTCATGTGGTACACAGGCACTCATACACACATGCAGGCACACACGAATGCACACAAATAAAAAACAAAGCCTTCTAAATATTAAAAAATAACAAGCAAACAAGAGCCCTCGAACATCGACAACTACATCCTGGTTACCTTGTCCTTGAGACTTCAAGTCCCTTTTTTACACTCAAAAGTTTAGAGTAACAAGCTGTTTGCTTTTCATTTGTCCAAACAGAAAGGAGCCTCTAGTATTGGCCCACATTTTTGTGGGAGATAGGAGGAGACTGGGGAGACTTTGAACTCTGTATTACAAAAACACAATTGCCCTTCATATTATTTAGTGGAATCTGAGTGTGGATCTTAATACTAGCTTACTACATGTGTGCTATTTATGGTTTGTTTGTTCTGAGTTAACCCATTCCCATCCAGTGTGGCCTGGAGTATTACAAGGTTGATAGTTAGGTGCAAAGGAAACTCCTTTCCACAAATTCCAAACAGCAGAAGGGACAAATGGCTGTCTGTGGTGTCCATCAGTGTACCAAAAGCTGGCCTCCAGGCTCCCTCAAGGTCACACCTCCTTCCCTCCCCTAAAACTCCCTCCAGCTCACCTCCTCCCTCCAATTCTCCTTACAACACTGCTACTTTAGATATGTTTGATCTCTCTCTCTCTCTCTCTCTCTCTCTCTCTCTCTCTCTCTCTGTCTCTCTCTCTCCTCTCTCTCCTCTCTCTCTTCTCTCTTTCTCCTCCCCCCTCATGTGTCTCTGCTCTGCCCCTGCTTCTCTCATGGTCGGGTCCGGTCTGCTTCGGACTCTTCCAGACTCCTCTGGTTGTTCTTTCTCTCCTATCTACAATAAAAACCTTTCCCCCATGCCGGGTGGTGGGGGCACACGCACTTGCCTTTAATCCCAGTACTCCGGAGGCAGAGGCAGGTGGATCTCTGTGGTTTACAGAGTAAAGTCTAGGACAGGTTCCAAAAAGCTACAGAGAAACCCCTTAACCATACCACGGAGTGCTCATGTTGTCAGTTTATAGAGATCCCAGCACCTGAGCTCAGATATCCGCAGAATAAGAATAGAGCCCAGGGGATGAGAACCACGGAAACACAAGACACCACAGAGTCTCAGAAAGTGGTTAACCACCACTTGACCAGAGAGGCAAGAATGGTTGACTCCCTTTGTCCCCACCCCACCCTCACTCTCTACAAAGCCTGCTGGCTAGAGAAGAGATGCAAGGTGGGGTTTGGGGGATTTTGTAGGATACATATTGGCTGCCTTCTGAGATCACTGGCTTGGCTCTAGGAGATCACACAGCTTTAAAGATCTCTCAGCTCCTTGACCTTTGTGGTGACAGGCACCAGGAAGTCCTGAACTCTGGCTGCCACTTCACAAAGTATCTCTCAGCAATAGAACCTCTGAAGGCAAACCCTGGTCTACTACTGAGCACTGAGCGCTAAGCACTGGTTCAGAGAGCACAGGATATGTGGGGGTGGAGGGATGGGGGGGAGGACACACTGGGGAGGGGCAGTCTTTCTCTACTTCTGAGATTTCAAAGAAGCCAAAGCCTGCTCTTTTTTTTTTTTTTTTTTTTTTTTTTTTTTAAGACAGGGTTTCTCTGTATATCTTTGGCTGTCCTAGAACTCACTCTGTAGCCCAGGCTGGCCTCAAACTCACGGAGATCCACCTACCTCTGCCTCCCAGTGCTGGGATTAAAGGTGTGCGCCACCACACCTGGCCTCGCTGATTTCCATTACCACAGTTTGCGATTCAAGGATCATCAGCTTATTTCAGACAACAAAGCCAGCTAGCATATTCTGCATTTGGATATAACTTTGTCAGGATGCTTGTTATCCTGGTCTACAAAGGGAGTTCCAGGACAGGCTCCAAAGCTACAGAGAAACCCTGTCTCGAAAAACCAAAAAAAAAAAAAAAAAAAAAAAAAAAGATCTTCCCAAAGTAAAGGAGCAAACTAGGGTTTGAAGAGGTAAATAAGGCATTTCTTGCTTAGTGGGGATAGATAGTTGGAACCCAGCTAGTTAGAAGCTTGAGAGCAAGGGCCTGTTTGGGACTCCCCATCCACTCAGCTAAGCGCTCCCTTCATTGTCCACCGTTGTGCTTCTGTCGCTTTTGTGTTGTATTCCATAATGAGCTAAAGCACTTAAAGGAGATGCATGCTTAAAACACATTTTAAAATAATAATGAAGGCCAGCACAATGGCTCAGTGGTTTGAGGTGCTTACTACCAAGGTCAGCAACTTGAGTTAAATTCCCCCAGAAGCCAGGGGTTCTGAGCCCCCATATATGTGCACCTGCATTTGCGTGCACATATATATATATATATATATATATCAAATAAATAAACATTTTATTTATTAAAAAAAACTACTGAGCAACTTAGCAGGACCCTGCCTCAAGACAGGAAACTAGGCTGGTGATGTAGAGTGCTTGCCCAGCCTTCCTGAAGCCCTGTGTCTCACTGTCAGCACCTGATAAACTGCGTGTGGTGACACTCGCCTGGATTCTAGTACTCCAGAGGTGGAGGCAGGAGGATAAGGACTTCAAAGTCGTCCCCCGCTTTGACTACACTGGGTTCCTGGAAGCCCCACCTGAAAACAAACAATAAATAGATATGAGAGTAAATAAATTAAGGAGCCGTGGCTAGAGAGAGCTCTGTGGTACCACCCTTGGCTAGTAAAGCACAGGACTCTAAATTCAGTCCCCAGCACTACCAAGAAGAAAACAATCCACCAACAATTGTCAGGATAAAAAAAAAAAAATCTTTGAGACTAAAACAAGAAAACTCATTTACGAGCCACAACTACGTAATGGTGTGGCTTGACTGTATGCCTCATCTTTGGAGCAGAATCCCCAGTCACAGAGGGGAAAAGTGATAGACGGATGTACAAGCATTTCAAAATGACTTTATGGAAAGTCGAAACTTTAATGAATCAAGTTCGGCTTACGTTTAAGAGCCCAGCAAAAAATAAAAAAAACCTCTGCTGTGGTCGCTTATGCTGGTAGCGTTGCAAGAAGAAAAATGGAATTTAATAGCTTCTAATTCGGAAGCCAAGAAAGCCGTAACAAAAGTGAAACTTCAAATTGCTTTTGGTAAGAATGAGCCGAGGCAAAACCCGCAGACGCTATTTGCAGTGCCGCCTCCACCATCTAACCTCCTCCACCGTGTCAAAGTTCGAAGCCCCTACTAAGTAACGTGTGACTTCTTTGGAAGGTCACATGAGGACTCTAAGAAGTCCCTGGCTGAGCTCTTTCCAAACCTAAAGTTTCCCTCAGGCACAGGTGCCCACCCCCACGGTGCATCTTTTTTTGTCACTGCAGGCTATGTGGCCTCAAGCGAGTTGCCGAGGGGAAGCTGTGCTTTGCCCCTGGGAGACTCATAAAAATCAGGATACCACAGTTGAGAGAGGAGTGTGTCCAAGGTCCTGACTCACAAAACACTAAAAGGATATAAGCAAGAACCTTAAAGTAACAGCCAACCAACCAAGACCAAGCTGATGTCTGTGGGATGTCAGGTAACTGGATTAACCAATTGGCCTGTAAGGAAACCCAAAACAAGGCAGACGCACCAGAGAGGACAGTGGGGCACTAATAACACACACACACACACACACACACACACACACACACACACGTGTGTGTGTGTATATATATACACACACATATATATACTCATTTATTTATTTAGTGTTTCTTTTGATGCAGGGTCTCTCTGTGTAATGCTGGTTGTCTTCTTTAAGGTTCTCCACGTAGACCAGGTTAACCTTGAATTTCCAGAGATCCACCTTCCTCTGCCTCCTGAGTGCTGGAATTAAAGGTGTCTACCATCAGGCCCTGTATATGCATTTAGTAGTGCTTGGGTAACTCTAACTGTATCCTGTTCTCTCACTGTCTCTGTCTACATATGTCTATGTCTGTAACCTAAGTTGGTCTTCAATTTACAGTCCTCCTGCCTCCGCTTCCCAGTTCCCCAACATTGTATTGTGTTGAAATGGAGTTTGGGCTAGGAGTATAGCTTAGTTGGTGATATTTGCATGAGACCTTGGGTTCGATTCCCAGGACCATGTAAACTCGGGGCATGAAGGCACAGGATTCTAATCCTTGTACTTGGGAGTTGGGGTAGCCAGAAGTTTAAGGCCATTCTAGGCTACTTAGTGAGTCCAAGGTCAGCCTGGACTTCATGAGACCCTGTTTCAAACAAAAAAGAAAAAAGTGCCAAGAGCTTATAGTAAGAATTCAACGTGGAGAGACGGAGACGGGATTTCTCCTATCTCACAGCCTGGAAAGCAACATTCTGTTCTTGGACATGGCTTGTTCAACCTGCTTTCTAAAAGAACCCAGGCCTACCAACCCAGGGTTGGTAGCCTTCCACACAATGAACTAGGCCCAACTACATCAATCACTAATTAAGAAAATGCTACAGGCTTGCCTACAGTCCAATCTTATGGAGGCATTTTCTCAATTGGGGTTCCCTCCTCTATGATTATCCTAATCTGGGTCAATTTGATATAATATTAGCCAGCAATAGAGGCATCAGTGTCCCCCCCCCCCCCGCCCCCGGAGCTAGAGTTATAGGCAGTTGTGAACTGAGACGTGGGTGCTAAGAACAAAACTCAAGTCCTCTGCAAGAGTATATATGCTTTTAACTGCTGACCTATCTCTCTAGCCTGACTTCATTGTTATTGTATGATGGAGAGGGTTATTTAACTGTACAATGTCCCCCATGGGCTCCTGTGTTTAAACACTTGGTCCTTTGTTGATGGGGTTGTCTCTGAAAACTTTTGGAGATATGGATTTGGTTTAGTTAATCTTAGTTGGCAATTTAATCGAATTTAGAATCACCATGGAAACAAGTCTGGGAATGTTTATGAAGACGTATTAAGATTGAAGTAGGGAGACCAACTCTAAATGTAGGTTTTACCCTTCTGTGAGCTGGGGTCCCCAGTTATGGATAGAAGGGAAAAGGTGAGCTGAGCACCAGCATTTGTCTCTCTCACCTTCTTGACTTGGGAGGCAGTGTGACCAGAGACATCAAGTCCCTGCACTCATGACTTCTTTGTTATGATAAACTGTAGTGAGGAAAAAAAAATAAAACCTTTCTTCTTTTTAAAAATAGTATTTATTTTATGTGTATCTGACTGTATGTTCACCACATACATGCAGGAATCTGTGGAGGCCAGACGAAGCATCAGGTTTCCTAGAACTAATGTTACAGGTAGCTGTAGGCCACAGTGGGGATGTTGGGTACCAAATCCAGGTCCTTTGCAAACACACTCAGTGCTCTTAACCATCGAGCCATGTCTCCAGTTCCAGACCTCTCCTTTCTTAAATTGCTTTTCCCAAGTAATTTGTCCCAGCAACGAAACAAGTAACAAATACAGAGACTTGGCTGTCAGGTAACGGGTCATAGAGATGGGGTTAGAGGTTATTAGCCCGGGCTGGTTTCTGCCAGAGTTCTCTGTTTCCTGGTCATCCAAGATACGAGTAATCTCACGCTACAGTCTCACATGAACTCTTACAATTTTTCCTCACTGACTCTACCCCTTTCAAACCTTGAGCCAAAATAAACCCTCCTCCCTGAAGTTGTTTCCGGTCAGTGCTTGATCTCAGCAATGAGAAGATAATAACCACAGAGGGGGTCCCAGTCATTTGGGGAGCTCCAAATGCTAAGGATAGTTTGAAATGCTAAAGATGGCTTTCTCCCACCCTCTAGAAATTCTGATAGAGTCGACCAGGGTGTGGTTTGGGCCTGACGAGTTTTGAAAACCTTCATGTGATTCTAGTATATGAGCCAAGACAGGGAAATACTGCAAGAGGAGAAGTTAAAAATAATAATGAGAATAATTGGATCTCGAAGTTCATCAAATCAAGACGTGGCCCTGGAACTTGGCATTTGAAACCGTCACCATGGAGACAAGCCTCAAAGAATTTTGGAAAGAAGCTTCTGTTCCAGAACTTTCTTTTTTTAATTTTCTCATGTCTACAAGCAGGGGAAATCTTAAATTGAGGTCAGTGAAATATATTACATACAGTGTGTGTGTGTGTGTGTGTGTGTGTGTGTGTGTAAATGCAGTCTGTGGTCTGTTCCACCAGGTAGCTGGTATGCGTCTGACTTTTGAAGGACTCCATGTCCATAACCCAAAATCTTAGGACTCACTGACTGATTGGTAAGGAAGGTACAATGTGAGATGATTTATCTGACATACAGTACTGACCTTGTAAGGTCCTTTGAAATCAGTTCTCACAGCTACACGTACTCTTGTCCTTTGAACCGGAAATATACCCTGTAGGCTCATGTTTTGAATGCTTGCTCTCCAGTTCAGGGTGCTTTCTGAGTTTTGTTGTTTTGTTTCTGAGATAACGTTTTACTGTTGTAGCCCTGGCTGGCCTGGAACTCATGGAGATTTTCCTACAGGGATTAGAGGCATGTGACACCTCACCCGTCTGTGGTGCTATTTTGGAGTTTTTGGAACCTTTAGGAGTTTAGGCCTTGCTGGAGGAAGTAGCCACTTCTTCTAGTTCGACAGGAACATCTGTTGCTGCTGTGGGCATCACTGTGTCGCCTCTATCCTACCGTGATGGACTGAAATCCCTTTGAAACTGCGAGCCAAAGCAGGCCTTTCCTGCCAGAGAGTGTTCCTGTCCGGAGGTTGTGTCACAGATGTGGAAAACAGAATCCTAGCAAGTGCCATCTGCCACGGGCTGTCTCGGTTTTACGAGACGTGGAGCCAGTCTGCCCCTCAATGTGTCACATCTGTCAGCATCACCGGTTTCTATTCCGAGGCCAAATGAGTCAGCGTTTTCAGAGGGAATGGTGATGACCACGGCACTAAGAGCACTTGCTAACTGTGCCAGACACCCAACTGAACCCTGGACAGTGACAGTTGAGTGTGGTTTAATAATGGGAAGCTTTCTGAGAAGGGCGGTGTTAGGTGCTTCTGTGTTCATATCAATATCAGTGAGTGCACTTATGCAAGCCTCGATGCTACCGATCAACCAACTGATTGGGTGTAATCAAGAGATTCAGCCTCCAGGTACAGTGATGCAGGCCTGTAATCTCAGCCACTTGGGGTGTTGATATATGGAGGATCTTTTTCTTTCTTTCTTTCTTTCTTTCTTTCTTTCTTTCTTTCTTTCTTCTCTCTCTCTCTCTCTCTCTCTCTCTCTCTCTCTTTCTTTCTTTTTGGTTTTTTGAGACAGGGTTTCTCTGCAGCTCTGGAGCCTGCCCTGGAACTAGCTCCTGGAGACCAGGTTAGCCTCAAACTCACAGAGATCCGCCTGCCTTTGCCTCCCGAGTGCTGGGATTAAAGGCGCGCGCCACCACCGCCTGGCTGATGTGGAGGATCTTATGTTCAAAGGCTGCCTAGGCTATAAAGTAGGTTCAAAGTTGATTTTAGCATATTAGTGAGCCCTGATCTTAAAGTGAAAAATATGATGATATAGCTCAGTGGTAGAGATTAGCACATGTGAAGACTGAGTTTCCACCCCCAGCAACACACACACACACACACACACACACACACACACGCACACACACACACGTGATGTAGCAACCATGAAAGGTGGATAAGGCCACTGGGGGGTAGGTCATGTCATGCTGCTTTATTGTCATTTCAATTTTCTCTGTGTGTGTACTTTTGTTTGTTTTTGTTTTTCGAGACCAGGTTTCTCTGTAACTTTGGAGCCTGTCCTGGAACTAGCTCTTGTAGACCAAACTGACCCCAAACTCACAGAGATCCGCCTGCCTCTGCCTCCCAAGTACTGGGATTAAAGGTGTATGCCACCACCATCTGGCTGTCATTTAAATTTTTAAAAAATAATTCATTCTAAAAATACTTATTTTACTTTATGGGCATGACTGTTTTGCCTGCATATATGTACGTGCACCATGTATGTGCCTGTTTGACCCCTGAAACTGTGGTTACAGCTGGTTGTGAGCACCATGTAGATGTTGGGAATTGAACTCAGGTCCTCTTCCAGAGAAACAAGTGCTCTTAACCTCAGAGTCATCTCTCCAGCCCCGTTTTTATTTATTTATTCTTTTAACAAATAGGAGTACAGTCTAATACAGAGATAAAAATATAACAAATGCGTAGACCAGTTACGTAGTCCTTTATAAACATTATCAACTATTATATACTATGCATAACTGCGTGCACTATGCTTCATAAAGCTTAATTTTATTTGTGGTGTGTGTGTGTGTGTGTGTGTGTGAATATAGGCACATACATGTCACAACACGTGTGGAGGTTCCAGGGATTAAGACATGTACAGCAAGTACTTATTTTTTTTACCTCTGAGCCATGTTGCTGGTCCTGAGTTATACAGCTAGGCACAAGAAAATAGTCTTGCACCAACATTGCTACAAATAAGAGAGGAATGTATTGTGTTCATTTGTTTGGGACAGAGTCTCACTCTTTAGTGCAGGTTGACATAGAACCCACTATGTAGCCCAGTCTGGTCTCATATTCTGAGATCCTCCTGCCTCAGCCTCCTGAGTGCTGGGATTTTAAGAATCACAACTCCTGGCTGAGTAAGGAGTTGTGCCTGGAAGTTGCCAAGGCCCCACTGTCCTTAGGTGATAGAAACTTGTCAGCTGTTTTAACTATCACGTGGTCTATGTCTGAATTAACTCTCAATATTCCTAAGGTAGATAGATACACTGTTATCCTCTATGCATGTCTGAATTCATTCATGCCTCTCAGTATCCCTAGGGTAGATAGATACACTGTTGCCCTCTATACATGGCTGGATTCATTCATGCCTCTCAATACCCCAGGGTAGATAGATACACAGTTACCCTCTATGCATGTCTGAATTCATTCATGCCTCTCAGTATCCCTAGGGTAGATAGATACACTGTTGCCCTCTATGTCACAAGCAAGTTCTCTCTGCTAATGAGTAGCAAAGTTAGACTCAAACCCAGACATTGCAATTCCAGGGTTCATCTTCAACTGAGCACTCTGAAAAGAGGAGGCAGGCCGGCCAAGGACGAGTGAGTGTCCCGAAGGCAATGTCTTTGAGTATCATTTTTTTCATCCTCATTCTAGTCATCAGGGTGGGAAATTCAGGACAACAAAAATAACTGAATGTGTTAGAACAATAGAGGGAACGGGGATCAGGCGCAATGCCACATGCTTTTGCTCTTTCCCTCGCAGACAGTTTCAGTGCACTAAAAATTGCTGCTGAGAACACACATAACACACATTCTCTCTTGAAACACCCCTGGAAGAAACTTTTAAACATAATATTTTATTTTTCTTTATCTTCTGAGAACGCCATACATGTATGCAATTATTTTGGTTAAATCCACTCCCACTCCCCACCAAAAAAATCTCCTCCTGGACCCCCTCACTCCCACATCATAAGAAATGTTTTTTTAATTATATTTATTTATTTACCTATTTAATGTGTGTGTGTGTGTGTGTGTGTGTGGCTGCACACATGTCCCTGTGATTCTGTGGACATCAAAGGACAACAACTTATTCTTGTTCCATTACGTGTGTCCTGGGGATTGAACTCCGGCGGGTCATAAGGCTTGGCAGCAAGCACCTTTACCCATGGAGTCATCTTCTTGTCTCCCTAGACATGGTTTTGAAGAAAAGCAGTACTGAGACAGGAGTTTTCTCCTCAGAGGAAGTAAGAGCAGGGCCCGTGGTGGATCAGGAACCAGTCACGAACACTTGGCATGTTACCACTCTTTGACTGGTTGAGTAGTGAGCAAACATCACCTCTCCTGGTGGCCTTTACTCACCCAGCGTCCCAGCTCGCTGGTTACATTCACCAAGAGCAAAGAACAGCTCACTTACTATCAAATAATTCATCTCAGTATTGCCGTCTCAAACCCTGGAGATGACAGGCAGGCTTTTCTGGCTTACCTAGAAGATCCGTCCCCACCTTTGTGACTCCACTAAGTCTCTCTGTAGAAGTCGGAAAGAAGCTTGGGGCAGTGTGTTTATCTCGGCCTCATCAGTACATCAGTAAACGCCACTCTAAGCATGCGGCTTCCTCCTTTGGTTAGTCTTTGTTTCCGGGATTTTGAAACAGGGTCTCCATCAGTGGATAGATTGGAACTCTCTATGTGGACCAGTCAGAGTCTCACACTTGTAGTACTCTTCCTGCCACTGCCTTGGGAGTATTGGGTCTGTGAGAGAGCTTGTGTTACCATGCCTACCTTGTTGTGAAGCTTTGCCTCTCTAAGGACTTTGTCCTTTGGGGTAAATATCAGAAATATATTCTGTGACCAAATTCACAAGAACTTCTATTGCTATCATGTTACTCAGGTTCCTAAAAACAGATAGTTGGGTCCACTGTAGCTTTGCGTTTCAGCACTTGGTGGTTTAAATCCAGAACCTTCTTCAGCTGAAGGCTACCATTTGCTTTGCCAGTGACTTAGTGGAGTCCTCTCTCCAGGACCCTGTTGGGGTGGTGTGAAAGGATGCACTCTTCCCAGTTACCCAGCACAGTCTCCTGGGAGACCTTTCAGTTACAGCAGCAGCATCATCATCATCATCATCATCATCATTATTTTTGTTTTTTGAGACAGGGTTTCTCTGTGTATCAACCCTAGATCTCCTGTTATTGATTTTTTTGTTTTTGTTTTTTTCGAGACAGGGTTTCTCTATGGTTTTGGAGCCTGTCCTGGAACTAGCACTTGTAGACCAGGCTGGTCTCGAACTCACAGAGATCCGCCTGCCTCTGCCTCCCAAGTGCTGGGATTAAAGGCGTGCGCCACCGCCGCCTGGCCTCTGTTATTGATTTTGTATGGCTGCATTGGCACCAGAAGCCACATGGTAACATGGATAAAGCATAGTGATGTGGGAGAGTCTTCTGTTTTGTGTTCCGCCGCTCCCACTACAGCATAGGGGATGGAAAGACAGACATACAGCACCTGGCTGTCTCAGAGGGCTTAGGCGTGTGTCCGAAAGCAACAGACACATGCCGAAGCAGTCAGTTTATTTAACTTGCTGTGCTGTGAAACACCACAGTCTTATCGGTGTTCAGTGACAATGTCCAAGCTACAAAATGTTTTGTCAAAAATTGAGGGGAAAATGCAAACAAGCAGTCTCGATACAGCTCAGTTGGTAGACTACTCACTTAGCACACACGAGGCCTTGAGTTCGATCCCCAGCACAGCCCACACTGTGGTGGCTCAGGTCTATCATCCCAGTACCCCAGGACCGGGAGGTGGAGGCAAAGGAATCAGACATTCAAGGGCATCCTTAGACTTGCAGCAAGTTTAAGGCCAGACTGGGCTACATGAGATCCTGTCAGAGAGAGAGAGAGAGAGAGAGAGAGAGAGAGAGAGAGAGAGAGAGAGCAGCAAGATGACTTCAAGGGTTGAGGTGCTTGCTGCCAGGCCCCAGGACCTGAATCCAATCCTTGGAAACCACATCATGGAAACAGAGAACTGGTTGTTTAAAGCTGTCACTACTGTCTGACTTTCATACACATGCACATAGGAAAGGTAAGAACCAAAAGAGGAGAGAAAGAGAGAACAAAAGCTAACTGAATATACTGGCAGAAAGCCCAATAGTTGTGCCACCCTCACCAAACCTTCACTTGGACGGTATTGGACTTGGCCCTCTGGTATCCATGTGTTTGGTGACACACATGCACACTGGCTTTGTATATGTGTACTTGTTTTTGACCCTCCTTCTTGTCTCCTTTGCAAGAAATGGTAGAAAATCTACAGGTTCTCCACTGAGCACTTCCCAGTTTATTTTTGGGGGGGGTGGGGATGGGGGAGAAGCACTTCTTCTTACTGGAGGCTCTGATTAGTGATTGAGTAGGTAGGGGTCAGACTGATACCATGCAGAATAGATCTGCTTCTCTCCTCTCCTCTACACTTTTGGATTACACAATAGGTGAAGTTCCAAACAGTGTCCTAGGAGAGCTAGAAAAGAATATAATGATGGAGGGAACGTGACTGCTTGTCATCTAACTAGCTTGTTCCAAGATCAGAGAGAGCTGACGGGGTGCACTTGTACACACCTGTGACAGCATGAACACACACACACACATACATATATATGCAGGAAATGAAAATTAAAAATGAGGAGACTGGAGAGATGGCTCAGAGGGTAAGAGCACTGGCTTTTACAGAGGACCTGGGTTTAATTCCCGGTACCCACATCTTTATCTCACAGCCATCTGTAGCCCCGGTTCCCAAGGGTCCGACACTGTGATTACAAGACAGGCTCATGGTGCACATACATATGTGCAAACAAACCCTCATACACATAAAAGAAATAAGTCTTTTATAAACTTGAAACGTTGGTATATGAGTGAAACAGGTGGCAAAGAGAAAGATCACAAACTCAGCCCTGAGTCTGATTAAATCTGACCCCAGACAGGGACACAGAGGCTCTCCAGTGTCTGGAGGAGACTTGTGACTTGCTGTGATTCTAAAGGGATCACCCCTGGGTGGAAATTTAAGATGCCGATGAGGCATTATCTATATGAAATTGTATGTAGAACTAAACATAATAAAGCGTGCCCAGAAAAGCCAGCACTATATAAGTAAGCCCAAAGGCGAGTACTACGCAAACGGCCACCAGAGACCCTGCCCCAGGACATGAAAGCCCAGTGTGTGTTATAGCAGGAGTACTGGAGCGCTTTAACCTGCTTTCTGCTCTGGCCCACTTCCTGCCTTGGAAATGTGTCTTTTCTAGGCAACAGTCCCCTTCTGCCAGATTCTCAAGCCTTTGTTTCTCAGCACAGGAGAATTGTCTGGGCAACATACAGTGAGATTTTTTTTTCTTACTTAGTTTTTTATTCATAATCATAAACTTAACTCCACAATCCAGCTAGACTTGAAGGGGAATGAGGAAAATATGGAACCCAAAGAACTTCAGTGAGAGCAGAGATTACAGGGTGCTGCGAGCAGATGGGGCTGGGGTGCTCTCCTGAGCTACAGAAGGAATGGTCTGGTGGGTAAGAAGCTGGCAAGTCAAAAGAATTAGAGTTGTCCACAGTTGGAAATGGTGATCTTCTTGCTGCTCTTGCCATTCATGGACCCAAAACGCTCCATGGCTTCCACAATGTTCATGCCTTCTTTCACCTTCCCAAAGACCACATGTTTGCCATCCAGCCACTCAGTCTTGGTGGTGCAGATAAAAAACTGGGAACCGTTTGTGTTTGGTCCAGCATTTGCCATGGACAAGATGCCAGGACCTGTATGCTTCAGGATGAAGTTCTCATCCTCAAATTTTTCTCCGTAGATGGATCTGCC